>NC_040013.1:50313410-50613410 GCF_000972845.2 Larimichthys crocea | reverse complement strand
GGGACAAGTCAGACTCAGACACCTGGGTACAGGGCTGTCACTGCCATTTCCCCTGCCTCAACCTGAATGACTGACATGACATCTTACGAGGAGCAGCTCAGCATGTCAATACAAGGAAGCAGCTTGTATCCCATCATTCACACCATGGACAGAGGGGGAAACTGCCACAAGGTGAATGCTGGTGAACTGAAACTGTTGTTAGAGAGCCTGCCTCCTCTATCAGCCGGTTCTGCAGGTACTGTAATGTCTATCTTGTATTTAAATCATATTTTCTTTGATAGTGTTTAAAAATCACACATTTACAACAATTCACTCCTGTATTGTTTTTCTTCTGCTGTTGTGCACAGCTTCCCGAAAAGCTGGCAGCTGGTTGGTATTCAGTGCAGTTTCTCTGCCCCACTGTGTCTGGAGTGTGCAGCGGCCGGGGCATCCTCCAGGTCAGAGCAGGGGTAAGGGGGTTTGCCAGAAGCATTGCCCCCAGCAGACTGAGCCCTCACTGGGCACAGCTCTCTGATCCACTGCCCCTCCTCCTCCTCCTCATGCCTGAGACAATACCAGACTATTGATATCTCTGAAATGCACAGTCTAGCCTGCTTTCCCACCTTTGCTTTTATACCAGATTTTTGATGTTTGGCTTAAAATTCTTGAAAGTTCCAGTGTTATTTTTTGCCTGTTTGGCTGCTGCTCTGTTTCAAGGCAAAACAAGAAAGTGGGTGCAGGGAAAAGGGGGCAATGGGGAAGGGGCGGGACCAGGCGCCTGCGGTAGTGTCCTTCAGGGTGATGGAGGACAGTGTCTGAGCTTTGATCATGGTCAAGCCACGTCCATCTGGGTGCCCTGATGCCAGGGGCACTTTGCCAGCCTACTTAGTGCCTCGGATGTCAAATCTGACACTGGGGACATGTCAGCCAGACTTGAAACATGGACGAATGGGGTAGAGTACCCTTCAACTCTTTTGGCTTATGCATATCTGACCCCTTTACCGAGAATTAAATTATCCCGAGCTATCTATAAAGGACATTCCATAATGATGCCATAACAATTACGGTGTGAATCAGGCCTGGCAGCTCATCTTTCCTCCAGCCCAAATGAAGGCCTTTATTAGGAGAGTCAGGGTCCTCCTTTGCATACAACTCCATGGTGCCACAGAGTAAAAGGGCAGCGTGGAGGAGCCACACTGCCCTTTACTACCGCAAAATGAGAGGCCTAATGAAGGCCACAAGCAGCACAACTATATATAGCCATAATGACCACAGTCACAACTGTTGGATGTGGAGTGGAGAGAACCTGTATTCCAGCCCTATTGCTGTTTTCTCAGCTCGGGTGTAGCCTTTATTGCAGGAATAATTGTTCCTTTGTTCCTTAGAGAAGGCACCATTTTTCATCAGTGTGTAACAATACCATACACTGCAGTTCAGCAGTGATGATACAATTCAACGCTTCAGCTTAGGTTTGATAGTGTTTACTTTACTTTACTTCACAAAAGTATTTTAGCAATTACGAAATTAAAAAATAAGAATGTTTCCTCATTTTTATCATCATCAACACCAGTAAAAATGATCTATGTGTAACCTTTTAGCTCACCTTAGTGTGGGTATTGTTTACCTCCACGATAAATGTACGTGTCTCCGGAATATTTCATTTATTTATATATTATCATTCTTTTTTTTCTTTTTTTTTTTACGCTATGCACATCTGCCAAGATTTCAGGCAGCGTCAGACACAGTAGAGTGATATTTCTTTCAGTGTGGTAATTTCTTTCAGGATTTTTAGGTGTGTGTTTGTCTGTGTACGTAGCTAGCAGGAGAGGGGTGGACACACACACACACACACACACACACACACACAGATTAATGTCAGATGCAGCAGAGCACAGAGAGACAAAGTTACTGGGAAAGATTGAATTTTGACAGCTGTATTGATTTTGGTTCAGACCTGTGGTTGTATACCCATATATGTTCGCTTCATTATTACACTCCTGCTGTATGTTGAATAAAAATATGTTGTAACATTGCATGAGTGCATGCTACTTTGGATTACATGCTGACTGTACACACACACACACACACACACACACACACACACACACACACACACACACACACACATATTGTTTTGCTGAGCAGCCATGCCAGCTAGCTCCCTCCTGCTGTCACACACAACACACAGCAGGCATGTACATGCACATTATCATGCGGGGCGGTGTCTCAGGCCCGCTGCATTATGCATGGAGCTCAGGGGAGCCAGGCCAGTGGAGTGTGAGAGAGAGGCCCAGGAGCGAGCCACACTGTCGGACACATGTCAACGCAGTCACACCACATCTCCGTGGACCTCAAACACACACACACACACACACACACACACACACACACACACACACACACACAACGTACTCACACACATCGCTCAGTAGCCTGACAAATTTGTACACAGACTCACTCACCCGCAGCCTGTCAGACAAAAGTCAATGTGATCCGTTCCGTGTCTCGGTTCCAGTGTTTGTGAATTGGTTACACTAACGTGATACAACACAAGCTCGCGTCAACCTGACGGACTTATGATCAGTTTTTCAGAGAGGCTGCACCACATGCAGCCTGTTGTCATGCAGTTACTTAATGCCATTTGTGTTAATTATGTGAAACATTCACATGCTGTCAAGCCTCATTACACTACAGGTACTAATTGGCCTCTAAAGGTGGAAGGGAGCAGGTTAAATTCCCTGCAAAAAATGAATAATTCTTTTGATGTTGAGCAGCATTCTGGCTGTTGTGCAAAAGTCAATAAAAGGTGCTTGCATGTGTGTAATTTTGTGTGAGTGTATGCACAGATAGGTATGCCCACATGAGGAAAAACACTATAAACATGTGTGTGTTTGTGTGTTGTTTGACTGTCACACATGGTTGTTATGCTGCTGGACGCTGTGGAGGAGTTTTAGTAGACAGCATGCTGGTCCTGTGAGAGCCATATGGAAATGTTTTACTCTGTTTGTTTACACTGCCTTGAAGCACATGCCTGCACTCCAGCCGGTTAATGCACACAGGTAAAGCCGGCCTTTCCTCAGCCACATCATCCACTTCCTGCAATGGGTTTGCCCCTCAGGCCTGCCCGTTGTGCCTCCAACCCTGTGCACAATGGACGGGTCCGACTGTCAGCAGCCTAAGGTGAGAGTGGGTCAATGAATTTGAAACAGTGGAGGTTACTGTTCGATCAACAGGCAGCAAGACAAGGACCAGGATCAGTTAGTGTAGAGCTGCAGTTTGTTTAACGGATATAGATTTATGACAGTGATATTTTCATCCAGCAGTCTAACAAATATCATTTGAGCTTTAAAAGTTTAATTATTGGAATTTTAAATTACTTAAATGGATTGTTGAGGTCTATATCTCTTTAGATTGTAATAGTGAAATCCATTCCTACTTGTGGCTGCTTGTTAACTTGTGGAACGTCATGGCGGTGTTGGGGTATTTTCTCTGTTCAGGTCTGTTTGTGGTCAGTGTAGTTCTCTTCATGACTTGTACATGTCTCCAAAATGTCCATGAAAATGTCTTCTGAGGTCCGGATCAGGTACACCAAGGCTTCCTCTTTGGCTTGGTGTACAGACATACTCTGGCTACAAGTACACTACTCTATAAGTTTATTCATATAACTTTACAGTTTCATACAGCACATTAAATAAATCTTCTTCAATGTAATGTGAGCTTGATTTTTTTGTTGTTGTGTGACATTAAACTCTTTTTCTGAGCTACCTGTAAAACAGTAAAAGTAAGAGTCTTTAATACTGTACAAGGTTAGGGGGAAATGATTGTCTATTGCCTACAGATAAAGTTATTATTTAGTAATGATAATACATGAAGGTGAGTGTTTCAGAAAACTTCTTACTAATGGACCTAAGCATGGTTAGGCAGACAGGGTGGATGTTAAGAACTCATCATACTGCAAGGCTGACTGTGTGTGTGTGTGTGTGTGTGTGTGTGTGTGTGTGCTTTGCTGTAGTTCAACATCAGGATGTTTCGAGGGGTTGAAATATTTGTAGCTTGGCATCACATCACACCATAATAATAAACAGTTTGGATGTATGCCGTGTGTTGGCCTCTTTATCATGAGTACAAAAAGCCACTTCGAGTAGTTAGTGATTGAGCCAACAGAGTGTGCACTGTAGAATCTGTAGAATCACTGTTAACACCATCACTTGAGCCTCATGTCTCAGAGCCAGAGCATATTTTCTCATCATTTCATCTGGCATCTGAACCCCACTCTCCAAATTGCCCTACCCTTCCTCAGCAGAAGAGGAAGATTGTATGATTCATTCTACGATCATTAAAATAGCATTTATTAACTTTAATTATTGATCATTTAACAAAGAAAAAATATATACAATTAGTAACTGGGCTACACACACTACACAATGCATAGCTCAAAGTATCATCCAGTTATATGTTTCAATAAATTTGCAAGCACGCTGTATGTCTATGCTGTTTTCCTGCAGCAGTGATCAGAGGAGACAGCTCATGGTATTAAACACAACACCATTATGTCCACTGGCACTGTTGAAATTAATTAATTAGCTTCCTGAATCTTACAAAATATTTAGAGCATTTTTATACATTTACATTAAAAGACCAAACACATAATAAACATCTTATTGTAGTGGACAAATGGTCCTCTGGTTGGTCGCTCATGATAAATCATCAGCCCAATCTCTTATCCAACAAGAGGTCATTTCTTTTGTTAAAACTGTCACACATTGTCATTTATATTCAGTTCATCTAAGTCGGCACATCATACCTTAAAAAAAAAAACACTTGGAACAATGAAATTTTAGACATTGTTATCTGGTCTGTGTCACCCAAGTTTTGCATTTCAGCCAGTGGGTGCTTTGTGCTGTTTTCTATTCTCCCTCTCTCTTCTTTTTCTCTCTCTCTTTCTCATTTCTCCCTTCACGTATGTATGTGTGTGTGTGTGTGTGTGTGTGTGTGTGTGTGTGTGTGTATGTGTGTGTCTGCGAGCAGGCTGGTGGATGAGGTCCCAGGGGGCTGGATTACCCCTCTGCATGCCCCAGGCCAAGCAGCTCTTGGGGGGATTACTGTGAGACCTGCACCCTGGCTGGATTAGAGCGCTGGACCTCATTTCCATCTCCTTATTTACCTCGGCCCACCAGAGGAAACGCTCAGCTGCACAAAAACATGCTAATTGATGCTGAGAAAGCCAGGGAGAGGTGCAACACTCACTCTGTAAGCTTGTTTTTTGGGAGGGTTAAAGGTTTAAAGATGAGTTGTTGAAAAATACTTTTTCAGTTAGTCACAAAATCCTGGCGAGCTATTATAGTGTGTGTGTGTGTGTGTGTGTGTGTGTAACTAGGCTGTGTGCATGTGTATATTCCAGCATTTTTGCATGCTTATTGATGCTGTTGGTTTTGTTTACGTGTGTGTGTGTGTGTGTGTGTGTTTGTGTGCGTTTGCAGGGAGGTTGTATATTTTTTGCTTCAATAGGTGCATGTATCTCTGCACTATGTGCATTCAGTTGCATTGCTGTCTTTGACATATTATTGTGTGTATGTGTGTGTGTGCACATGGACATGTGTGTGTGGATTTGTTTGTATTCTTATTGTTTCATAAGAACATGTTTCATTTGAATGTTGTTGTTGTGTGTAACAGTTTGTGCGTGTTGCTGCTTTTCATGCTTCTTTTTGTATATGCGTGTGTGTGTGTGTGTGTGTGTGTGTGTGTGGACGTCATGGCAGAGGTCCTCATTACTTGGCGGGGTCGCATACAGACATGGCCACAGCACGATGAGGACAGTTGGCGGACCTATTCCTATTCCCGCAGCTCTTTAACGAGCTAGTGATGGGGAGAACAGCCCAGTTGCCCCGGCAACCAGGGTGAACTCCGACCTTGGAGGTTGGCAACCTGTATATATTAGGATCACAGGCGTATGCAAATGGCCCGTCGGTCCTTTCCCCCCTTCTTTTCTTCTGCCAGAATGTCCTTCTTGTTCCATCCTGGACTTGACATGTGTGCTAACATTGCCCTTGCTCTGAAGGGCGGGGGAGGCAGAGGAGGGGTTGCTGGGACTTCCATTAGTGATTGCTAGGGTGACAGGAGCTCACACTCTGGCTCGGACTACGCCGACGTATGACCCTCCACCCTGCAGAACAGCCTGAGTACCAGGAAAGTGAATCATTAGGAGAAAAAGTGTTGTGAGCTTCACTATGCGCTAGATGATTAGACACTTTCTCTGCCTGTATTTTCTGCCGACTGTTTGTCCTTCCCTTTGTTTCTGCATTTCAAAAAATGACCATTCATCCTCCTTTGATTGATGACTGATTTAAATGTGTGTTGCCTCCTTTCTCATTAAGAGCCAAATTATTTTAATCAGTGAGACAGAGAAACCTGATTTCTCTGTACTTCTACCATACAACACAAGTGTAACACTCCTCCACAGGGGGTCTGCAGTTTAAGCAACAAACAGGTGCCATAATCCATAGTAGTGTTCACATTCCCATCACAGACATGCAATTGACATTCATGTTTTTATAATCCATCAGCATGATCTTTCCTGAATATTAATCATACTGTAGGTGCTATATGCAGGATCACCTAATGTGTCCATCTTTCTTTGCAGATGCAGGGTTGAGGTTGCAGGTAAAGCTTAGGGTTACTTTACCTGCAAACCAGAGGGACAATGTCTGACCTCAGCTGCTTGGTCATAGTTCTTGGCTTGGGGGTAGTACCATGAACTGTGTGTAGGAGTTTGCAATGCTCAGCAGTGCCCACTGTGTATGCAGAGGTATGCAGTTTTATCAATATAAGGGCGAGAAATGTGAATATGAAATCAGAACATTTTCTTTGATTAATTTAATTGTTTTAACAATAACTAAAACAATCTGAAGGCTGTCTCACCCATTCAATTTAAAATGTATTCCTGTAGTGGATTATTTTTAAATTAAGGAGTTCAGGATACTTCAAAAGAACTAAGGGTCAGTTCTTTTGAAGTATCCCACTGCTGACTGATTCCCAGGCAAGCAAGAAGTTATGTCCAACAAAAGTCATAGTTGAAAAAGCGAGTTATGTTTTACTGTCATTTGGTTGTTTGGTTCCTAGTTTAGAAATGTTTCACAGGTTCACCTCCATCTAGTAGCTAAGAAAACTATTCTGGTCATCTTCAAACCAAACCAACAGCATTACTAATATTTTGGTCATATACTATGACATGTGCAACTGTGTTTGTACCCTACACATTGCCACCAAGAATACACTGTGAGTCCTGACATCCTTTGTTCGTGTTTGCACCTTTGCATTGCACTAAGCATCTTATGAGATTTAAGAGCTTCAGTTTTATATGTTGATACTGGACATGATTAGCTTTGTGTGAAAGGATTATAATATAGTGAAGCTTGGTGTATTGTGCATAAATCCAAGGCCACACAAATACAAGAGCTACAATTAGTTGCATCTGATCTCCCCCTCTTTTATCTTCTGTAAAAAAAAAAAAAAAGTATCATCAACAAACAAAAATCCCTTTTTAATTAGCAAACAAGTACTAATCATATGCAATAATACAGATTATTGTACTGTTGTTTAAAAGCCCATTTCAGCATATCACCATATGTCTGCATCTTATATGAACAAGTAATTATTGTTTTGTGCATAGTTCCAGGTTATAGTGCTGAAAAAATGGAACACATAAACAACTATGGAAAACAAGTAAACAGTAAAATAAAAATACATATATTTTAATTGATGTCATGGGAGAACAGAATAAAAAAGGCAATACAAAATAAAGAATGTCCTAAAAGAATTCAGTGAATAGTCCAAGGTTAAGTTACTCTTATCCTCTTTTTCTTATGTCTTCTCCTGGTGCTGTTTGTGTTCCACTTTAGTTCCTATTAGTTGCTCATAATTCACTTTCTTCATGTTCAACCAAACGAATGAAACCTGATACACACTTTTTTCAAGCTGTGAAACACACTCTATACTATAATCATTGTGCACTGCAATGCAACTGCACTGGCTAAAGGGATATTTGGGCATTTTTGCAAAATATATTTATTCATTCATTTTTGACGAGACTTACATCCGAAGATCAATATCTCTGTCTTATCTGTCTGTTAATTATGAAGCTGGAGCCAACAGCCAGTTGGCATGTATTGGTGGCAACTGGCAAAGACTCCTCCATAAATCCAAAAGTGCTTGTTTTTACACTTTGATTTTTGCCCGTATTAAACAAACAAGGGATGATGTTGTAATTAGCGAGCTTTATGGTGAAAGGGAAGCAAGTTTTTCACGTATTGCATATAATGTCAATGCACAAAATACATGACACAAAATTACGTGACTTGAAAATATTTAACTTGGATGAAAAAACTTTGTATTGCAGGCTTTGCAGAGTTTTGTTGGAGGACTTGGTTGCACAGGCAGCTGCTGAGCACTGATGGAGCTCTGGAGGAGAGAACCAGGGATGGAGCCGGAGCTTCCTCTGATCCAGAGGAGGAGACTTTATTTTCCTAAAGTGGCTTCATCTTCACACTCATTTCTCTACCTGTCTGTAGCAACGAGCCGTGGAGGTACTAACCTCCACTGTCAGTGTTATACTGTACTGTAATTAGTCTTTACTCGTCCATGCTGACTGCTGACTGGAGGAAAAATTCACTTTACTTCACAAACGTGAAGAGAGCAGAGAGGAAAAAGACTTGAGACTGGAGGGAAATACGAGAAAGAAGCAGAATCTCTGGAGAGTGCTAAGATCAGTAACCAAGTTAGCGTAGCGTCAATCGGAAGTATTATTTAAATCTGATTCATTTATATGAACATTACCAAGTAGTAGATATCAAACAGAAGCAAATTGTGCATACATTACTTATTTGAAAGCATATTATACATATGAGACTGAAGGAACTGGGGACGCAGTGTGGAGGCCAGCAATTGTATTTTTTCCTGCTTAGAAGCACCTCTGATACTAACTTCATGAAGGTTCTAATGTGAAAGACTTTCTCAAGGTTTTAGTGCTGTTACATTCAGGGTTATTTCTAAACAAACATTTTGCTGCATGAAAACTAGTCTAAACTATATATAACAAAGTGATCTAACCTCAAAAGTCCAGTTATAGTAAAGCACTTCACTGGGAGACTGTAATGCATAGAGAACTTTCCACCCTCCTTTTTGCACGGACAGCTTGACCAGCCTGTAGGGGTCACTAGTGAAGCCACAAGCACATGATCCCTCACTGTCTTCCCACCCACAAACACTGTTCATTATGATGGATGAAGTGCCTCGCCCAGCCAGCAGCAATGCTGCGGGGACTGAACTGTAAATTGGTCTCTGGAGTGGACGGTGAGTGCTTTTACCCATTTCTGGCCAAATTACTCAATTTTGAAATGTATAGTGTTGATGGACACTATTATCTCCACAATACAATGAAGGTGCTACCTTCCTAGGTGATATCAGGTTCTTTTACAGGATGACTGGTAGTTTAAGCCTTCATCCTTTTCTCCCCCACCAGCCTTCCTAAACAGTTTGTCCACTTCCTTCTGTCTTCCTTGTTGAGGTACATACACAGGTGTTTGTAAGACTGTGTTAAAACTGACCTCATTCATTTCAATGAGACCACAGACTGGGCACAGTATGGGGTCTACACAGACAAGACAACAAGGAAAACTAAAAACTAAATCAAACACTGTTCTCTTTAAACACACACCGCTGGCCAGTGCACATTACAGGTTTATTACTGTACAGTCAGCACTGTACTGTGCAATCCATAGAGACAGAGGATAAAATGTTTGATCATAAAGATAACTTTGATAATGAATTTGAGATGTCAATTCCATGCAATCCATACTGTAGTGTTGCTGTACAATGCGGCTGTGACTTATTGATTCATTTGCACACAGTGTCAACAGTGTACAACAACCCAACAGTTACAGCCACATGCCACAGTGGTCAGCTGTGTCGAGGTGAGAAAGTAAGAAGGATTTGGAGGCCTTTCTCACGTTCTCTATTTTAATTATTAATTATAAAAATCTTCTCACCTCTTTAAAAGCAACTTATCAACCACAAAATAACACACTAAATGGCGTCTCTGTTATTCTGTTGCTCTGCGCCACGTACACCTGTTTCTGCACTGTGCACCAGTTTTGTGACATGAGAGAGTGAGCGAGAATTAAGCCAACGGACAAGAGTAAATCCGGGACTGACTTTTAGTCGTTGGGGACAGCTTGGTGAAAGACAGACGCCCAGCTAGGCTGGCTGCTTTTGGACTAGTGAGTAATATTAGCTGGCTGCTATGTTTTGTGTTGTTGACCCCTGTTTATGTTTGGCAAAGTTGTGGACTCGCTAAATTCTGATCATAAGTAATATAGCATAACATAACAAATACACCTAGACAGCTGTCCATATTTACCACAGTGAGATTACATTCTTAAACTGTGGGTGCTAAATCGCAAAAATACCAAGGTATACACAGTGTTGCTCTAATGCAGTGCTGTCATCTATCGGAATGCCCACTAGGAGCAGACAGTCTCTGTGTCCACACTGGATGCTCACTGGTGTAGTCGGGCAGGTTTATTTCTTTGAAAATTCACCAGCAGCTCCTTTATTTCACTCGCACTAAGCTGCAGGCAGTTCCTGCTGTCATTACTACATGAAGTTCTTTTTCAATCCTAGCAATGGCTGAAGAGAACACAACAGAAGAGGCTCATTGATTGGTTTGATATCTGTCGGAGGATGTTCCGTATCATTTCTTGTCAGTTTACAATAGAGTGCATTCATTTACATTTTAGTATAGTCACTATACTATTACACTGTATTATTGTAAACCTTTACCTCCATACAAACAGATAAACAAATGCAAACTATTTTAAGGGCATGCTCTCATTGTGGTGGTGCGCGGCGTTGGATTTGCTGTCAGGGCCTCGTTTCGCAGCTCTGCACTCACCTCTCTGGAAGTGGGACTAAGTAAGAGTTTAATTCTGTTAACAGACTGTTCTCTGCACACTGGGCAAGCCGGGCTCAATGGGGCCTGATTTATGTGCTGGCAGGCTGTGAAGGCTTGGTGTGTTCTGTGTGCATTGGAAGACATATCACTGCTGGAAGCTAAATAAAAAATCAATGAGAGTGAGGCTGGTTGGTTAGGGAGAGCGTCCGCTCGGCTGGAGTTTAACAGCGTTTTAACTCTCCACTGACTGAGGCTGGGGGAACGGCCATCGATTTTACACCCCCACCCAGCCTCCATCACCCCCTGCTTTTAATAAATCAGTTTGGTGTGTGTTTGTGTGTGTGTTTGTGCGTGTGGTATACTTCCATTTCCGTCTATATCAAACACCAGGATGTAACTGAGGGTAAAAACACTTTAAACAGAGTCTATCCACCTTTGAGACTCTCACACAGCCTAATTAATACAAGATTAACTTAAGATAATTATATCTAACTTCTAACTTCTGACACAACTGATTTCTAATCTACATGTTAACATTACCTGCTGGATGCCACGGTTTACCATCCACTTTGTTGCCCACATTTCTGCACAGTGATGATGCTATATCATACTTTACAATGTGCTTCAACCTTCACCCCAGCTGCTCATCTCTCACCGGCCCACGCACATCTTAACATGCATTCCAACACTTCATTTCAAGGCCTGTATAACCTCACCATATGAGCCTGATTATTGTTCAGCTTACCAAAACACTGAGGTTTCTCTTCTCTGAGCGGGTGAGAGTCCAAAAGGAACAAAAACACACGCACATTAACCATTCCACCTCTGTCAGTTTGGATCAAAAAGAGTTTACAAGCATCTTCCAGATTCTTGACAGTGAAGAGGATTTTTCTGATCTCGCACAACATCACAGCAGCTCCCTCCCTGATTGCCTTCTTACCAAATACATTCAAAAGTAAAACTGCTTCTGACTGTGTAAGTCTGCATGTAGCATATACTGCACAATGTGACCGTGTGGATCTTTCCAGTGCAAGGATGTCTGCATTTAACCAACGGGCTTCAAACTGGCTGATTGTAGAACATTGTATTATGTTTAACTAGGATTATGAATCTGCCTCACAGTATTCCAACACTGAAATGAGACATCATCTCCTTTGTCTTGCTGATGTTAAGGACTAGTGGAAGATGCACCTTTTATGTTTTGGAACTCTCTCAGATTTATTCTTATTTGTTGGCTTCTTGCTCGGTAATTCTCTTTCTCTTCTTAGCTTTCTTCATCCTCTCGAGTCTCTTCTCCCCTGCCGTGCTCTGCATCTGCTAAGCTTGGTTACATTGTCCGCTTATCCAGCTCTGGTTCTGGTACCCATTCACCTGCCTCAATCCCTGCGTTTGTGAGCATGCTGTTTCAATGGATTTCACCTATACTACCTTTTATTGATGGTAAATGTGTCAATTCTTACAAATAGTTTGCAGAGAGTAACCAGTATACTTGGTCGTCACCCATGGAGAAAGCCCCCAGACTCTGGACTGAACAACTGCATTTGAGGAGTTGCTAAGTTAGGAGAAACTTCATAAACTTTGTGAATCGCTGTTGGCATATGTTATAGACTACAAAGTCATTTATTTCTTTGTCTCAATAAATGATGCCTTGTTAACAGCATATAAAAGTCAACTGGACAGATCAGTGTTGTATTGCTTCCAGATAAAATACAAGACTTTAGAGGGCAAGACTTATGCAACAGTTGGGGTCACAAAACGCTAGTGTGAAATGATTTATGACATCAGCTTTGAAAGAATGCAGTGGGACAAGATGTAGAAAAGGTCTAATCCGTCATGTACTCCAGTGTTACAGCAGGATTATATGTAAAATGGCACAGCAGTCTAAATGAGTTTCTAGGGATGCTCAAGTAGGAGGACTCTCCAGGAAATACCACCTTCTTCTTCATCTGTTGCCACTGTGACCCAGAAGTGGATACTTTTCAAACATGGCTGGATAGTCTATGGACTAATCTTTGTCTTTTAATGGTATCTTCAGTTATATACACCTGTGTGCATGTATTTTGTGTATGTATGTGTATGTGTTTGTGTTACAAGTTTAAAAGTGTAAAACTGTAGTAACAAATTAAGTTTTGCTGGTTCACCGCTCTCAACTCTCTCTGGAAAACAGAATTAAAAAGTCAGTGAGCGAAAGAGCGGACCACCATCTTTTCCTCACAAAATCTGTCTCTTTATTACAACAACAACAGCAATATCAACAAACAATAAACATCCCCTACTGTAAACATGTTTCAATTTCAATTCTCATTTGTTAGTTTAAACTTCTTCCACACACTTTCTTTTAAGTGCCATAACATACCAAGAATGGATCAGGTTTAGCTATTATCATGTTAGCTTATCTAACTATACTTTTGTTTTGGTTAACTCAAGAAATCCACTAATGTATCCATGTAATACAGTAAATCACAAACCCTCTTTAGCTTAGGATGAATATTTAAATGACTTTACAGCCAAAACTACGAAACATAATACACATAGGGAAAACTGCTCAACTTATACTGTATCTTTAAACACAAACCGGACACATAACAGCTCATATAACTTCAGGAATAACCCCCCTTTAGTCATAAACAGTCAACCTATCTTCTTTTAACCATCATCAGTCATGACATGTCATCAGTCATGACATGTCAGGATATCTAAAAAAAACTGAAATACAAACACACCAGGGAGTGAGGAACCTAGCACATAGCATCACACATACACATACTAATTAGCCATTCGCGCCAAAAGTCCGCGTCTCGCGCTTATAAATGCGCTCTTAAACTCAGATACACATATCAGAAACAAACTCATCACAGCTACAATACATTACTACACATTTCAGGAGGAATTGGTCTTATTTTCAACCGAGTACGAACCTGGAAAACAGAATTAAAAAGTCAGTGAGTGAGAGAGCGAACCACCATCTTTTCCTCACAAAATCTGTCTGAGGAAAGAGGGAGGAGTCGCTCACCTTTGGCCCCCCGGTGAAACCATACCTTCACTTCAGTTCCGCTTTCTTTTCTTTCTTTTTTTCTTTACCCCCCATAAAGATTGTCCTTCACAATAAAATGTAAGAATTATATTTAACCTTGAGCTGGTTGCTACAAACAATAAAGTACTGTGTAAAATTATGTTCTCATATAAACACCAGATTTCGACCGTAACCAAACAAAAAGTGACTATGTGCTCTTCCATTAGGGTGTATCACATTTGCAGGCCTTTCCACACTTGCCGCCCACCCCATTTTTTTCACCTTTTCTCCTCTCTTTCCTAGGGCCCTAAGGGGGGTCCATCATGCCCAGGTGCTACGGTGGATTCCCTATCAAAGCTTCCCCACACCGTAGCATCAGGACGAAGAACTACACGAGATCACACTTCACTCTCAATCATTCATTTTGTCAATAAATAATTTCAACATATCTTGTTGATGGTTTCCATGCTAGTGAAATTTTCTCTCTGGTGATCTGGCCCATGGGCTGGATCACAGAAAAGGATTATGGGTTCTGATCATTTTCGCCATTCCAGCTGAAATACCCGCAGCTTTTCTATGGAAGAATACACTTTGTTATGTTAGGTTTCAACATTCACTGTTGTTGCTGGAGTACAAAGTTTGTGTTAGATATCAGCAGATGGATTCCAATCACACAGTCGCCCCTGCCAAACAGATCTGTTAGCTGCTGGCTCGGTAAAGACAAAGAAGACGCACATTTTTATGAATGTAGTAAAGTTACCAGTAAGATGATGAAAATTTTATTTATGAATAATCATCAATCCATTTTCTATACACTTATATGAGATTACGCTTTGCTTAATTTGCTTTGGTCATCTCTCTTGTATAAACATCAGGTTCTTCTCATTTTCCTGGTGCTTTTATTTTCTGTTGTACAAAACTGTGAGAGTTGTTTATCAGAATGTGTAACTCTGTTGATACACTGGATATATTCATGCAATTTCTTTGGTATAATGTGACTTAAAATGTCAATTAAAAGACACGAATATTTCACTATGAATGTAATTAGCGTAAAAACAGTATTGTGAAGAACTTTACTTTCCTTTAGTTCCATGTTTTTCATTAATTCTTTTTCTATTTCCAAAATTAGAAACAAATGTCATGGCAGCCCTTTTACTAAACAATAAGAAATATTATGTGTTTTGAAATTCCATATATATTACACAATCCTTTTAGACATTTTAGAAGTACTGTTGTCTACATAAAATAAAGTATTTTGGTATTTTAGTTCACTAAGTATCCTGCATAATGAATACATCTGGCATTTATAGCAAACCAAACCACTGTTGTAAAAAAAGAGTTGTGACGCTTATGAAAACATAGACCTGCCTTGATAAACTTACATGATTTAGGAGGTGTGATCTCCCATTCACAGTGACAATAGGACTAGTTGTTTAACTCGATTAACTCTTTGTTTGCAGATAGTAGTGAATGAGAAGAGTCATGCATCTAAAATGAGGTTCAGGTAGGTAGCTACAGTGTTATGTCCACTCTATATGCAAGCATCAGTGACTTGAACTTAATCAGAGCAGAAACAGAGAGCCAACTGGCTTAACAGCTAGTCTACTAAGCTAGCATTAAACACGGGTTAGGGTAACACAGGTTGCTTAAGTACAATTAAAGCTGATGGAAATGAGTTTTACAGGTTTATGGTCAAAAAGTACAAAATAAAAAATAAAAAATTTGACCTGATCATGGGAGGAAATGAGTAAAGGACCAAAGTCCTAACATTCTGTTAGGAAGTTGAAACATTTCATAAAAATCCAGCACATTTCACTAAAAAACCCAAATGTCATCTTAATGGTGGCACTAGAGGAAATATCAGGATCAGCAGTCATTAGGATTCATCATGTAGTAATCATGAAGGTCTACTGATTTTTTGGCCAGTCCATCAATTATATTTTGACATATTACACAGGAAAAGTGACAAATAAAAATAATAACCTTCTGGTGGCACTAGTGTGGCAAGTTAAAACTATTAATAAAGTTAAAATTAAATGTAGAATTTAATTAGATAAAAACGCTGACAAAGCTACCTAGGTGTAGAGAAAAGAGCCTACGCAGGTTCTTGAGTTCAGGGGAGAGCAGTTTAAAAAAAAACACAAAGGTAACATCTAAAAATACAGAGTTTATTAAAACTGATAATTTGAACAAAACCCTGCCCAGTGGCGAAACACCTTCACTGCTCAAACAGGGCTGTTGTGCTTCCAAGCTCCCTTCCCTGCAGTGGCTATCTGAGGGCATTCCCAAGCCCAGTTGACTGTAATGAACGCTGTTCCATGGCTCCGTGCTCTGGCCTGCGTTCTGCTGCCTCTGCTCTGCTCTTAGTGCTGCTTTTTAAGGCCTGGTGGTGCACCTGCATACCTCATGTTCTTTCTGGGATTTTCTCAATCGGTCTGTGGGTAGTTGAAGGCCAATGGGAGAACACACTAAAACACTAAAAGACACAGCAAAGTTAAAAGCATAAATAGTCCCATAAAACTGATACTGTCCCACTAGCAGTAAAGTCAAAATCATAAGTTATTAAGGTTTATCCTCTGGGGACCAGAGACAGACATCTGTACATTTCATGGTAATGTATTCAACTGTTAGATATTTAAGTAGGGACCAAAGTTGTGGACAGAATGGCATTACCATCCCTTAAGCCATGGTGCTAGAAAACAAAATATCCAAATATAATATTTTTAACAGAAAAACAGTGAAATAAAATGGAATTTCAAAATAAAATTCCTTTCCTCCTCAAAGAATCTCATTGATCTCTGATCTCTCTCTTTCTGCGTACCTGGATGGAGTACAGCAGCACACACACAGCCTCTGGAGTTTAGATGAAGGAGAATGTTACAGAAATTGATAATTGATAGCAACAGGGGGAAAAAAACAGCTTGACAATTGGACCTGCTATTGCCTTGAATAAAAAGCAACATTCCTGATCATACTGTATATCAATTTGTAGCCAACTTTCAGCATGAGGGGTCTCATTTATAAAACAGTGTGTTAGGTTCATACTAAAAGTGCACATGTGCACAGAAGCAGAAAATGTCGAAAATAATCAGATTTATAAAACCATGTGCATGCACACCTGCAAGTGATGTTAGCTTTATAAATCACAGTCTACCTGTAACTGTGCACATATGGATCAGCCTCATGTCCCTCTACATGACCACGTCCAACCATAAATGGTCAGTGCAAAGCGCCTCAATGATTCTTTAAAGTGGCAACAACTAAGAGGATTATGATTAGGACTCATAACGAGGATATGGAGTGTAATGATTGTGCAAGAGCTGTCACTGATTTTTTTTCCAGGCTTTGCTAATTTGCACAATCCATATGTGCAGGTGTTGAAGATGCGCCGGGTGAGGTGACTGTGTGGCAGAGTGTGTGTGACAGTGTCTCCCAGTGCGCTCTGTGAGCCTGACAGCACATTTGTGTTCATTACAGTGATTTTAAAAACACAAAAACCATGAAAACTAAAATCATACTTGGTGATACATGCACAGTATTAAAAGACATTGTTAAAGAACCTAAATATATTGAGACTAACATCCTACTGACAAGAGATTGCTCTTCTCTAGATTCTAAATTGGTATTATCCATCAGAAAGGTACAAAATGAACTCAATAATCACCACATCAATAAATGTTCATTTATTTTAGTTAGTTATACCAGCCCGAAAGTAAAAAAAACACTGCTACCCAGATCATGAGCCAGTTCCTAAAAATCAGGCAGCTCCTTACATTAGACAAAAAGCAGGGAAAGTGCTGGATACTGATATGAAAAGATTAAAACTGCTACATCTCAATTTCCAAATAATAAAGCCCCCAGCTCCAATCAGTTCATCATTGAATTTTACCAAACATACTTACCAAGTCTGGCCCCAATGCTTTTATGCATGTTTAAACATTTAAAAGAAACCTTGGTGCTATCCCACTTGCTTCATAAAGCAAACACACTGATGTTTAAAAAAGACCCTATATAGATGAATAAAAAGAATTGAGTAAAGTGGTGGCAGACTATGCAAGTATAGCTGCTAATATAATACGTCAAATGGGTTTTGTCCTCGGCTCACACATATATTTCAATTTATGTATCATAACAACAGATGAGTCTGTGGTAAGTGCCTTGGACGCTGAAAAGGCTTTGGATTACACTGCCGTTTCTTGCTATATGTGGACTGTGCGGATGCATAGGGCTCCACAGCCACCAGGGGGCCCCCAAGATGCAATTCAGCCTCAATATATTTTGGGAGAATTTAAAGTACCTGTCTTTATTTGTAGCCTGGCAAAGCAATTTTGTCATTTGTTGTGTGAAGCACTTCTATGCTTAAGCATATACGCCTCTTTATAGGTTATAACTAAGCTGCTATGATAGGGAAGCTATCAACTATTAAACTACAACAGAACTATTATTCTTATTGTTGGTTTGTTTTCATTCTTTACACTTTATAATAGATGCTGGTTTCTTGCAGATGCATTCAAGATAATTTTGCTTTTGCTGATTTCTGTTGATCTTGTGCAGTGGCCTCAAACGTCACACTTGTAGTTCTACATGCCACAATCAGAGAAACAGATCCAAAATGGTGCTGAGGGGGTTGCAGCTTTATATGTCAATGTTTCTTACTTCCTGGAACATCATTATTTTTCTTATTAGTTTTCTTTTGTTTTTTTATTGTTTGCACATTAATATGGATGCTGGTCCATTGTATTTATATTCATTTAAGTAAGTTAAGTTATTCTTTTTTTACTGTCTCTGATTGGTGGGGAGAGCGTTTTTAATATGTGATGTCACCTTGTTCTCAAAGTTTACCATTAACATGTTTCGGGAACATGCTGCATCTGTTGCATTTATTAATGTACTCCAGCCTATTTTCATCTGAAAATGTAACAGACTTTTGGATCACCACAGATCATCTGAAAAGGTTTGGAATCTCTCCCTCAATAAAATAGTGGGCCCCAAATAGCATCTTGCATAGGGCCCCCAGACAGCTAGAAAGTAGTATGTATATACTAGTATATGTTGTCCACTTTGGTGAAGAGTTTATTAACTGTATTAGTTTTATTCATGCCCAGTCTGGAGCATCACTTATTATTGGTGAGATTTCACAGACAATTGGTGATTCTAAAATGTCCGTAGGTGTGAATGTGAATGTGAGTGGATGGTTGTTGTCTCTATGTGTCCTGTGATGAACCGAAGTCTCTATGTGTAGGAGGACATCCTACCCAAAGTCAGCTGGAATAGGCTCCAGCCACCACCGTGATCCTGATGCGGACAAACAGTTACAGATAATGGATGGATGGATTTTTTCATATCTCTTCAAGTTAGCTTCTAGCCACCACATTAGAGAGAGTCACGATATTTCCCCCAATTTGAATTCACAGCACAGTTAACAATATCATTAATCGCAGATGAGACAACATTTTTGTCACGGTCCAAAGCACCCGACCCACTGTGACCGCAATTAATTAATACTTATGTAAGATTTTCAGGTTAGAAGATAAATTGAGGGAAGATTGATCTGATGCCCATATCAGAACAAAGTGGACATTTGGACCTTTTGGACCAGTTCCAAACATTACATGAAATTGCTACACAGGAGCATAGGAAACATTTGAAAATGGAGGAATGCAAGAAGCAGCAGAATACTGAATTTTAGAATACATTGCCCTTTTGAATGGTCCGTTGTTTTAACGGTACAGTATAAACAAAACAGCAAGTACAAGGCAGAAGAAAGTATACAAAGTGAAATCTGCCACCACTGTGCCTTTCCTGAAATCTGAAGAGGTATGGGAGGCTGCTCTTAAAGCCAAGCAAAATCTACAATTCAAAGTAGTTCACAGACTCCATTATTCAAAGTCCAGGCTTCATCCTATACCTACCCCCAACACCTCTCCTTTATGTGACAAATGTAAACATAGACTGGAACACTTCATCAGTTCTGGTCCTCCTGCTCATAGTAAATCCTTTTTGGATTCTTACATTTAAACATTTTCCAGTAATATTTAATAAAAACTAGCATCAGATCCTTTACTTGCTATCTTAGGATCTTGAAGAAGAAAGCTGATGTTTTATGGTGGGATGTGGATTCTAATTGGCATTCAAAGGAACCAGTAGTGTTTAGTGTGTGTAACACACAACCTTCCATGGTCCATAGCAGCCAAACTCCAAATGCCATGAGATGTTGAAAATAAGAAAAACAACAAACTGCTGTTTGATGTTATCTGGGATTTCTACAACCGATGATGATCATTTCATCAGTTAATCTATATGTGATTCAGTTCAAAATGATTCATATCAGTGAAGAAGGAAGCCAGGCTGCTAACAATTCAACATGTGCGGTGTGTTCTACGACTGACCACAAGTGTCACACAGTCCTGGGACTGGGGCTTGTGATGGTAAGACAGCATTAATGAAATTTTGAGTTAAATTTGAGTTTTCATAAAAAATTAAAGATTCTTCTGGAAGTTATGGATCACTAACACAAAAAACACAAATAACACTTTTGGTTTTAAATGTCTATGATACCGAATTATAGAGGTAGCAATATTTGGTCTTTTTCAATCATTCTGTGAGCAACCATCTGATTTCATGCTGCATTCAGCACAAGTCTGCGAACAGTGAATGTGGAAGGAGTTGGTTTCCTTGCTGAGAAGTTGGAGATGTGCAGCCTGTCACCTGCAGCTCTTCAGCTAACAGCTCGCCACAGCTGTTCCATTACTCCCTGCAATATTTCAAACCGATCCTCTGTCAAAAAATGCTGCAAATGACTGTTGTCTTGTTTCATAAATGCTTTTTTCGGTGAACAATAGCGGTAAGTGTCAAGTTCACTGACACACATATTTCATTTCCTGCGATTACTTCATAATAAAACTCATGTTTTGCCAGTTAGGTGCTTTTAATGTGAAGCTACAAGGTATGAATGTTGTCACATACAACTGGTCTTATTTCTTTTAACTCCTTGAAAACTTTGTTCACTGAACTGATGGTGTCTCTCTGCGTTTGCAGTACTGCATGTGAGGAACTGGCAACCGGAGTGTTGAGACACACAGGGTGCAGTGGAGATGCCATAGATGGGTGCATTCAGCACCTGCTCAGTGGCAGCACTACTGAGCTCGATGGAACACGCACACGTTTAATTTTTTTGTGAAAAATTAATGTTCAAACACAACCTGATCTATCCTTACAAACAAGGGAATACAAATGATGTACCCAGGTCAACTCTATGTGTAGGTATGCGCCTTTTAATTTTACTGTATGTCAGACTGAACTGAGTCAGCAGTATCCACGTTGGCTGCCACATGCCGCCACACTTAAACCTAAAGTCCTTTTTCTTGCTTCAGTCTTCCCAACAATACCTTTAATTTCACACTGCCTGAAATTTCTTTTTTGGAGTTTTTCTGTCAGAATATGCCATCATTGTCTTCATGCAGCAAGTATGGATTAATATTAACTAGGGGAGCATCACTGATGTATCACTTCACCGGCAACTGCAGACTTTAAAAGGGCCGAACAAGAACCTTGCTCATGTAAGCCAAATTGCGACTTAATTGTGATTAATAAAGTGGGAATCAGCGCGTGACGTGCTATACACTGTGGTATAAATCAGAATATTTTCATGTGTAAGCACTCTCTGCGTTTCGTCGGTATGCTTCCTGTCCACTTTCAGTTAACTTTTTATGAAGTAATACCTCCCTTGATAGAAGTAAAAGTGAATAAGAGACACAAATGTATTTAAATACATGAAAATAAGCCCTTGTTAATAAGCATCCAAAAGCAGAACATGCACTGAATCAGCCAACGTCTGTTTTTAGTTTGTGCAAATAAAATCCCTGTGCAACAATTTCTGAACATCATTACTGTTTTTGTAAAATAAAGAAAAAGTTTTGAAAGGCCAGCAGACCATAATGAAATATTTTCATGACATTCATCCTTAGATAAATAAGTGTGCTGTGTGGTGCCCTCTCACCCCAGCTGCAGCCCTCTCTGACTGGCACTCCCTGATCACCCTAATGAGGCCCGGGCACAAACCGGGGCAAGAGGGCACCGCCATTATCTGGTGTCTCCCCCATTAAAATCACCTCCAACAGCCGTGACCGTCCACAACACGCAGTCATCCCCCACTACAATTAGCGGGTAGAAATTATGCAAATATAAACCAGTGGAGCCGCTGTGAGGATGCAGAACACAGAGGCATGTAAAAGCAGGGAGGTGATGTGAAGGAGAACTGGGGAGGCATGTTGTCCAGAGGGCAGCCAGTGATTAGTAGCATCAACCTATCCATCGCCACGGCGATGATGTTGTTTGGGTGGGGACAGAGTGGGGTGACAAGAGTGACAGGGGTAATTACTTAGGGGAGGTCACCCTGGGGTGACGGGGGGTTAGAGAACACTGCTGGGGACCGCTGGCCCCCCATGTCACTGACAGCAACCTACTGAACTCTGCACCACCCTGCTACAGAGAGGTCGGTGTACATACACTATCCTACACAACAGTAAGCATGGAGGCATACACAGAAGTACATCACATGAAAATGTAACAACACACCCAAAAAAGCACTTACACACACACACTTAATGTGTTTCCTAATTATTTACCTCCTTAACTAAAAATAATGTATACTTCACATTTTAATGCATGCTGGACAGATTTTCCAATATATTTGTTCAGCTGCTTCAGTCAACAGTTTCTAGCTGAAGAATGAATTGAGTTCTGATCTGCACAACTAAACAACAACTACACAGGTTAGGTTTGAAAGGATTTTGAAAGCTATAGGTTGTTCTGGTCAGAATCAGTGGATGTGTTGGTAAGCTTCTTGTGATTTCCACACAGAAAAATCTGAGTATGTTCAATGCGCTTAGGTGCACGGGATGTTTGACTCAGACCTGCAGAGTACTGCTTGTCGTTGAAACCAAACCAGTGTCTGATTTAACTGGCATAAACATCATATACATCAAATATCTTTTCTCATTTTCAGTGTGTCATCTTTACCCTAGGCTGCTTGGCTGTTTGTATTGAACCCAAATGTAAATCTACTGCCGTTTCCATTTTGTTCTTTTGGAGCCAGAAGTGACCATTTTGGGACATGTGGAGATAGTAAATGGTAAATGGGCTGTACTTATATATTTCCTTTCTAGTCTTCAGACCACTCAAAGCACTTACAGTACATATCTCATTCACCCATTCACATACATTCATACACTGATGGCATTGGCTGCCATGCAAGGTGCCAACTGCTCATCAGTTTGAGGAGCTAACTATTCACACACCGATGGTACAGCCTTCAGGAGGAATTTGGTTCAGTATCTTGCCCAAGGACACTTAACACAGACTGGGGGATCATTTTATTAGTGGACCACCCACTCTACCTCCTGAACGGCTGAGTTTGTTTTTTTTTGGTTTGTTTTCAAGCAGGAAAAAATGGTGGCATGACTAGTCGCACATGTTGTCATATTACAGCCAAACAGCACACTAAAATATGTTTTTCAAAACATCGAGGTGAGAAATAACCAATGCAGTAAGAGAATCTCGATTCATCTTTGATCAGCACTGTCTACTTACAGTTTGATCTGAGTTTCGTGAGCCCAGTGTGCTGAGCTCACTGAGAACTACTTGTCAATCACAAGGTAGCCACGCATATCCAAGCATACCCTGTTTTATGGTCTTTACTCTGAATGGAGCCATCATTTGGATAAAACATCACGCTGTATGGAAGAAGACGTGGAACTAGTGATTGCATTGGCTTCACTTCACACACCTGGAAGCTCTGTCCACAGATTAAAAAATGATGATTGAAGCACTGCTGCTTATAATAAGAAAGTAATATGAAGCATTAAACGCAATCACACTTTTCATGAGATTTATTTTTATGAATCCAGATGACAATGACAACTTGAGCCTCTAATGTTTAATGTCTAATGTGTTTTTAGTGTACTATCTTATATTGTTTTGATGATTTGATGTTCTTTTTTGTAAAGTGTCTTTGAGTACCTTGAAAAGCGCTTTTAAATAACATGTATTATTATTATTATTATTAAATCTGCACACACACACTCAAAAGAATAACATGTCAGGTGTGATGTTTTTGTCTTTTTTTTTTTTGCTTTGCTTCACGCTGTTGAGCTTCTTACCACAAATGACACATTCTAGGCCGAAACATCTCCTTCAAATAAAAGCAAAGTTAATTTAACCACTGAGTCACCAGCACCTTCACGTTTGTCAGACATGTTGTTTCATTCATAAAATAGTGATGGTCTTACTGCAGGGGAAACAAGGATGAGCTAGCAGCCAGCTGACCTGGCGTGTGTGGGTCACAGGTCAAAGAGCTAACTAAGTAACTATTTTTAATGTGAGGACAAAAAAAAACATTTTTAAGCATTTTTTATGCAGTCTTTTGCATTATCCAGTAACTATGTTAGGTCAGTTAATATCCTGTCCTCAGGAACCCCCAACCTGGGGTCTGGGCCCCCTTATGGGCCACTTTTAAACTCACTGGTTTAGATGCCTGCTCATATATCAGTTTTTGGTTTGTTCTGATGATAGTTTCAGGTGGACAGTTCAATGAACCCAATCTTGCTTTGCATGCAGAGGGTTACTTTTATCGTTAAACCCTTGTCCTGCTCCTGAACTAGCACTTGAATTATTGAAAAATGAAGACCAGCCAAAATGTCCTCCCTCCGAAAGTCTAAAACTGGTTCTTACAAGGATAGAATCACAAGAACACACACATACACACATGCACACACACAAAGACAAAGCCTGAGGGGAAGTGACAGAGCCACCAGGAAGCGTTGCAGAGCATGCTGTGAGTAGAGGAGTGGAGCTCTAGCTCTCTCCACAGATCAGCTCCACAAAGGAGTCTCTCTGTCAGTGGTTTACCTCTCTTCATACGACTTGTCACCACGCTCTTCCTCTTTAGCGCTTCTCTCACTTAGATGAAGCCATGTTAGAGTGAGGGTGGAAGCGAGGAGCTCTAATGCATTCAGAGGAGATTGGTTGTGAAGTCTGGCTCCCCCCGATGCTCTTCCTCCGAGGCTGGCCTATTGATTGTTGTGTGTTGCTGCTTCCCGAGATCCCCGTCAAGCCTTGTTATGGCGGTGGCGTTCCTCTGCCTGGCTTTGGCAGGTAACTACAGTGATGCAGTCTGGGATTTTAACAGCTCTCGAGCTTCATCAGACACATTTGGGCTTATTTCTCGGTTTTGTTTTGTTTTTTTCTTTGGTTCTAAATGGTCATTGCTTTGGAGTTTCAGCACTACACTTGTCAGAGATCACTTGTTAACTAGTTACTCTCAAACTTATTTTCTTTCTTATTTTTACCAACAAAGTTTGGTTCTTACAGTTCAGCCTCGGTTCTACTCACTGCAGCACATTTTATAGTGCTGTATCAAAATGACGTCCTGCTAAAGATGGCAAGAATCTCTGATCCGCGCCTCTTCGTGCGTCTTCCTGACAGACCTTGTGCGTTGGACACACACATTAAATTGTAAAGCTGTGCAGTCACGTGTAGACTTCCTGTGGCGGTGCTCTTAAAGGTCAGTGCATGGATTCAAAGAGTGCTTAAGCCAACGAAAACATTTCTCAATTCATTACAATGGTAAAAACACAAATACAAACCTTTCTCACAGGGTGATGTGAGCTTAGCTCAAAGACAGTCATGCTGACTCATTTCTTCTGTTTCCTGGCCACGTGCAAGTCTATAGATTCACAACAAAAAGGCATAAATAAATTCTGTTCAATACGTCTCAATCATTGTGAAGCTGAGGGTGCTTGGACGAGCCTAGTTTCCACTCCCACATTTAGCCATGAGAGGAAATACAAATGTCCTTAATCACCTGTTTGCATATCAATACTTCTGTCTGCTGCACCGCTCGTTAGTCAATGAACAAACAGACAAACTGCATTTTTTGTGTTGTTCTCCAACAACGCCACAACAGCTGTCCAGTGCAACAATTACGCACAGCGGTGGCTATTTATAGCAGCCGTACCATTCATTCATCACATGTACCTGTAAACTTTCATCAGCAGTGATGTCACAATCATCATTAAACTCCAGTAGAGTGATCAGTTATTACTGTAGAGCTCATACTGAAATGATTAAGGATCAAATTAAAAGTGAAATAGGCAAACAACCTTAACAAGTCTCTTACTGTGTACTTTATGTCCTTCTTATCAGATCATGTGCAGCTGGCTGTAGAATAATTGAATGTACTGATCAGAAGTCTGAGCATTCTTCCTTTAAGAACACCAATTTATGTGAAGAGATTTTTTGTGTACACATCTTTCATACATCTGACCTCGAGTATAACTGCACTCATTGTAAAGGTAAAGCTTTCCTGATGTGGCTCTAGGTTGATTTAGATCAGCAGACAACGGAAACATTAATGTGGCTGCTTGCTTCATACTCACACTGATGCTTTGTATACTGCAGGGCTAGGAAACACAAACTATATGAACAGTGATCATGAAAGAAATCCTCAATTCCTCAATAAGAAAATAATACATTTGTATATACTGCTGGTAAATTACACTGCTTAACAATGTGCCTGACAGGATCAGCATTTTCCTCTGATAATAGATGCATCACATATGTTGTTTTTTTAATGGTGCAGATGGTACACATGGGCAGAAATTAGACTTTTTAATGAATGAATGTAATTGTTTTTTTTTGTTTTTGTTTTTGCATAACTTATTGATTTTAATAAATTCTCTGTTTGCAGCTTGTACAATCTTGGTTTTAGGTTCTGAATCTCCCACAGGTGAAATTCAAAACACACAGAGATAGCAACTGAAATTATACATTATCCTATACATTATTCAGATCTTAAATATCTGATCAGACATTATGTAATATCTTAAAATCTAACACTTATCTACAACATTGTTTCTCATTGTGTAGCATAACGTCTTCATTGGTCAACCAGTCAACTCATAATTCTATTATTTCTCTCACATTTCAATTGAAGAAATAACATAACAGTAAAACTAGATTAAACTAAACTAATATAGACATTTCAAGTAGCCAAATGTTCTTTACAAGTTCAGATTCAGAGGGTTTGTTTTCACAGCCAATAAAAGCTTGTATCTTTATGACTTTCATCTTACCATGCACCATTTTTTGAGTGTGAAATTCATGCACTATATAGTGCTCTAAAATAATAAATAAGTAGTGGACTTAATAAGTAGTGGTCCAAGTATTATTCAGTACATAAGTATACTGTAACGTATACTTGATAACTAACTAACTGAAATGATGCTGTGGACAAAGGTATTGCTCTGTCGACTACAGCACGAGTGTTTTGAGCTCATCATTAGAGCTCAGACTGAATGTACTATTCCCACAGCACATCGGACAGCCTTGATACTTGCAGGGAGCTTTTGAAGAGTTAATTTCAGTAAATATTTAATGCGGGGCATTTTTGTGTTTGGCTACCCAGCTTGCTCCTGTGCATACGCAGCCCTCTCATCCTGGCCTGGAAGAGCAAGGAGGACAAACTCAGCCCTGCCTTTGCCACTCATCCGATGCACTCATCCATGCAGCCTCCCTCCTTCGCTCTCTCTCACCCCGTCGCTCTCCACTCTGCCCATTAACTTCAATTAATGTGATGGTTCATCAGTGGTGGAGGACTCTGTCACAGGGCCGTACCCCACTACTTATCTGATTACTCTTAATGGGAGAAAATACGATAAACAAATTCAATTATCCCTGACCTATTTCCAATGGTGGGGACAGGATTATTATTCATGTCATATCTGAAGTATGAATATGAAGAGAACTAATTATCTTGGTGTCACGTTATGGATGGACAGGGTATGTAAATATATTTCATATTCATGGTGATGAACTACTCTGCATTGTAAAGGCCAGAGAGGGAGTGAGAGATGCTGAAGATGAACACCCCCTGTTGTGTCCTCGGTGGCCATCAATTCTTCACCGAGAACAGCCTTCATCCGCCTGTATTGATGACGGGAGCGCCGGCACTGTGGATTCCTCAAGCAACCACACAAATGATGAAGACAGATGGATATAGATTTAATTAAATCCGGACCTGACTATATGAAGATTGAAGGAGGTAATTGAAGATGAATGCACGCCATGGCTGCTAATTCAACCCCTTGTTTGAATCCATGATCCAAGAATTTCACAGACATGCTTTTCAGTATGTAAATGAAGAAGAAGCTACATGGAATACTGGCTTTCAGATGTTTTCATCCTTAATTTGACAATTTCACAGGGTTCTTGTTCAAGTCAACGAACTTAATAATATTCATAACGATGCCACAATGACATGACAAGGGAGATGTGCATTGCTCTTTAAGGGAGCAGTTTTTACAACAATGTCGATATGTCGACTACGATTTTTGTTGCTCTTAATTAAAGCTGCATTATTCAATACTTTTTATATAAACAGCTGATCAAATGACTGTGTCATGTGGAAGGAGTTGGTCATAATGACAAGAAAATATCAAAACGCTGCTGTGGGTGTCGTTTAGAGTCATGTACAAAGGCTCGGTCCTTGCCGCAGTGGACCAGGGTTCAAATCTGATCTGTGGCCCTTTGCTGCGTGTCATTCCCCATCTCTCTCCCCACATTTCCTGTCACTCTTCAGCTGTCTCTACAATACAATAAAGCTTCAAAAAGGCAACAAACAAAAAAAAAACACTGCTATTATCTCCTGTTTGTGATCAAGACATTTTAACTCATCTTAAAGGTCCAGTATGTCAGATTTATGGCTTGAATACAATATTCATAACTATGTTTCCATTAGTGTATATTCACTTTAAAATAAGAATCATTATTTTTGGTAGAATGAGCCTTTTGTATCTACAGACACTGTGAATCATTGTCAAGAGACATGTTGAATGTTTCTACAGTAGTCCAAAATGGTCTACTAAACTAAATACTGGTAGGAGAGGGTGAGGTGAGGGGTGTTCAGTAAGTTGCAATCTGCAATCTCACAGCTAGATTAAACTAAATCCAACACAGTGGATCTTTAAATTATACATTTCAAACTGATTTCTAGTCATAGCAGGCAGCTGTTCAGCAAAAAGAAGCTCAGGTAAACCAACTGTTCGTTACCTACCCAGCAACAAACAACAGACATAGCCAGATACAGCTGCTAAACACAGTGGAGCATTTAGCAGCCACAAATACAGGTATTTAGTTGGTGAACAACAACAAGCCGGACGGCGAGTAAACAAGAGGCTTACGTTCACCAGGTGGACCCAAACTTAACTTTAAATGAACGATAATGTTGCTTCAAATCTGGTGGGTGTGTAAATATGCAACTTTATACAGTGACAATGTGTCTATATTGTATTTTCAATGTGTTTCACTTCCCTCGAGTGACCAAAAATCAATTAATGCAGCCTCAAGTGGCACCATAAGTGTTATATTTCATTATCTCAGTTGCCCTGAGAAAATCATGCAAAACAAGTAGACCTGTACTGGAAATCAACAGTACATGAGATTAGTTAAGTCCATTAGCACGGGCTCAATACTCAATAGACTGTGCAGTATTGAGTGACTTGTTCAGGTGGGTATATATATGGCTTGCCTCATCGTGGTATCATGTCTGTGGAATAGCATGGGCTCCCTCTGTTGGCCACTGACTGGCCTGTGCCCTGCTGGAGATCGAGGAAATATGGGGCCATTGTGACTGTCACTGGAGATAAATGGGGGTCCAGAAGTGTTAGGGCCACTGTTCCTCCTCTGTTCCAAAAAGACAAAAAAAGAAAAAAAAACATCTTCAGAGATGAAGAAATTCACTTGATTTAACCTCCACTGAGAACCAGTGACTGCTATTCTAAGGACATGTGCTTCCTTATATTGAGCTGCTGACTGCTGGTGTTTAAACCCTTGTGTGCCTGCCTTTCTTTCCCTTTTCCCTTTCTCTTACACACTCTTCCCTCTCTGGCGTTCTGTTTGTGTGTATGTGTGTGAGAGAGTGTGTACATTTCTCTCTCTGTCTCTGAATACGCTGGCGCTTGTGTCTCGGAGAGTTCACTGACTCTAAAGGATCGATGAAGGGAGGAGATTCAGAGCCAATTATTTTCAGCTTAATGGTCCCTAGGGTGCAGGGGTGAGCAACAACAAAACGCCTTCAAGAGACATCAATTCTGGACAAGCCAGCTCCTCCATCTCTGCACTGCCACAGTGTGGGCATCAACTCCCAGCTCTCTGGAGGAGAATGAAGCGCACACTGCAACACAAACTCTGACACACATGCAGTTATGGACATGCACATACACAGACACACACACACACACACACACACACACACACACACACAACAGTAATAGCAGCTGGAAAGTGTAAACTTGGAGCGTCACTACACCATAGTGACAGAGGATGCTTCATATAACTATCAGCACTGAACCAGGAAAGCTGCTTGATGGCAAACAGATGCAGAAAAGAGATGTGCTCAAGGATAAGGAAAGGAAAATGAATACAGTCAAAGGATCATTCCTTTGTTTTTTATGTCTCGTTATTTTTGCAAAGCAGTTTCAGGCTGCTGTTGGTCCCCACATGCATGAAATTCAGCTTGACACCTGCTTGAGATTCTAAATTCACCAAAATGAACATCTGGACCACTTTATTTTTTTTTCTCAAAGTTATGTCATCATTTTATGACATACAGTAACTTGCAAGCACTTTGAAAACACATTTTCCTGAGTGGTGCAGTGTTTGTTAGGGACGCTCTGACACCTGAGGCTTGAGAGTTTGCTCAGGAACTGCAACCTTTTAAAGTAACATTACCGCAAAATTGCAAATTGCAAAATTAATCTCCAACATTTTTAAAGCAATAATGCCAAACAATATCTATCTTTAAATTCTTTATTGTGAGAATGTGATGATTTCTTTGTTTTACGTGATAATAAACAACACATTTGGGTTTTGGACTGCTTTTGCCTTTGGACATTTTTCATCATTTTATTTTGTGAATCAAACAATCAATAATAATAATAATAATAAAAATAATAACAATAATCATTAGTAGCAGCCCTATTATGAGTACAGTAATGGAGAACTGCAATGATAAATGCAATGCCTTTCTAACAGCTGCCTTTGCATGTTAGTTGTCCTAAAAGCTCCTGAATGCACCAAGTGGAACAAATGTCTGTGTAATGTTCATGCAAATTACGTCTAACACAAAGTTTGTTCCGAGCACTTTAACAGTGAGCGTTTTAAACCTTTCTTTTTGTTTTATGTAACATGATGTATCAAACGGTAACGTTAGCAAGGAAGTGGTTGAACGCTAACGTTATGTAGCGGTAGCTCATGGGTTAAAATATGTTGTTTTACCTCTGAAAAATGTCCCTCCAGATTTTCGCTATCCATCTATCCCTATGTTTATACAAACCGCAACCTTGTAGCAAAGTAATAAAGTCCAGTAAAGTTATACCTGCCAATAATGTAATAATTTGGGCATGTATTGAAGCCAAAAATGTAATAACATGTTGCCAGGTTTTTGAGCCAATAACATAATAACATTTTGCCAATAATGTAATAAGTTCTTACATTATTGGCTGGTTATTACGTTATTGGCGTAGCATTAAAAGAATGTAATAATACATAAATAGGACTGCATTTCTTGGAAATTAAAGATTATTTTGCAGTTTTTGTGCAGTTTACTCATCAAAAATTAATATGTGGATGGCATAGTCGTCATATTCATTCATCAAGGGTATGTACTATGCAGCACTCTCTCTCCTTAATTATGGTTGTAAGAGCCAATTTGAGAATTATTTATTATAAGTACAAAATCTTTATTTACTATTTAGTGAGTATTGTTTATTTGATTAAATATTTAAATTCATAATTTAATGTATGGAGGTATATTACTTAATTAATTACTGTGACGTGTATATGGTACTTGGTAGATCACTTAGTACAATGTGCTAGAATTCAGGAAGAGAACAGTGGTCATGTGACCTACATGTGTTTGCTCAGTGTTAGATGAAAAAGTCTAATCAGTCTATTTATTACTAAGTTATTACGTTATTGGCATGTTATTACATTATTGGCTTTATTACTTTTCAAAATGGCCACTATCAGCAGGTCATGCATTATTGGACGTTACATTATTGGTTGCTACAAAGCAGCATCAGTGGATGTGCTCAATCAACATTTGAGCACACCCACGAGCGTGACATCATAGGAACATGGCCGCTGTGTGAATATTATGAATCGAGTGTGAATAAAAAAATTAAATGAGAACTGTAGTTGAGAATCACAGAGTGAGGCCTTTTTTCTCTAGAGTTGACCTTCTGACCTGTATCCTACTGCTCCAGCAGCAGTTATCATTCACACATCAGTCTCTTAAAGGTAAAATTTCAGTGGGGTGTGGCAAGTGCGTTGGACATTTTGTCACCCAAATACTAACTCATCTTACTCCCTTAGTGGTTTTGTAGTGCCAAAATGATGTCAAGCTACTTCCACTGTTGCTTCCCGAAAAAAAAAAGTCACAGTTTCTCACGGCCACAAGAGAACGCCTGTCAGATAAATATAAACATTGGTTGTTCTAAGTGTTTGAACATATGGCACATGCTATTGTACAGTCTAGTCAAGAATGCTGTAACTGTTTCCTGGTTATAATCATTTTAGGTCCTGACTTGGCAAAAAAAAAAAAAGACACTTTTATGGCAAAACGCACGTGGAAGATGAGCTGCTAACAGCAAAATCCTTTTCGCGTCTGACGGCTGCCAAAATGAGAGATGTAAGGAATCTAAAGCAGTCAAGACAGGTTGAAGGGATATGTGATCACTAAAAAGTCAATTAAAACATCACAATATACTGCAACACAGTGGTGTATAACAGACAATCACTTGGAGGTTTTCCCTTTCAAGCTCTTCACAGAATCTCCCTGCATACATTCCATTCATCTGCACTTTACCTTCATCGTTTGAATGGAATAAAACACAGCTGTGTCTTCTGATAATTATCTTAAAAGATTGGGGAGGTGAAGAACCTGCTGGGCTCGGAACCGTCTCCTTTCCCAGGTTGCCTAACAGCGGGACGCCAGGTTGTTTAAAGCAGTCCCACTGGGCGTCTCTGAGGCAGCATTCAATGAGGCGCCGCCGGCGACACTTTCCCCCAACAGCTTAGTGCTCATCAACTATTTAGATTTGCACTTAACGCTCCTGGGGAAGCTAACGTCTAGCTGGTGGCGGGCGGAGGGAGAGGGAATCTTCAACATAATGGTGTGGAGATAAGAAAGGGATAATTCTTCTCAGGGAACTGCACGGCCAAAATCAAGACTGATTAAAGCCTATGTGGTGGCCGGTTTGGTTTCTACTACAGGAGAGTGTAAGGGAGAAGCAGGATGGGTTGTGGTCCCATGGGTGCTCCCCGCCCCCCAAACCCCCCTCCGCCTTTTCTGCCTCTAAGTCAGTCCCCAGGCACAGAGCTATGAGGTTTCTTCCTCTTCTTTAAGACAGTATCCCTCGCCTGTACAGACACATCCCTCTCCGTTTGTCTGCTCACCATCCTCCCTCCCTCTCTCACACAGGCTCACAGACCCCCCCTGCCCCGTTCTCCAACACCCTTACCACCCCCACTCCACCACCACCAACACACCTCCACCACCACCAACACACCTCCACCACCACCACCACCACCAACACACCTCCTCCTCCTTCTCAGTCCTTCCATCTCCATCGCATCCCCAGACTCCCACAAGCAACTCCATGAGGGGTCGCATGATGAATGAGCAGACAGCCAGCAGGACCTCTGTGTATGTGTGTGTGTGTGTGTGTGTGTGTAGGGGGAGTATGCATGTGCATGCATCTGTGTGTGTGTGTGTTGGTCAGAGAGTGATGACCACAACTGCCAGAGTGATCACAGTGGGATTCATTACGGCGACAGACAGGGCCGCCTCTAAAACACTGACCGTGCGTGCGTGTGTGTGTGTGTGTGTGTGTGTGTGTGTGTGTGCGCATGTCTTGACAGGCCCTCCACTAAAATGGCGTCTAAGGATTACACACTGACTGGGATGAAATAAACAGTGCTGCGTGTGTGAGTGTGTGTGTGTGTAGGTTTGATAAATTATTTACATCATTGAGAAAGCAGCGTCGACACTGTTTATGCCCGCACCTGCTCTTCTCAGTGCTTAAAAGATGATTTATGTGTTATGGTCACATCGGATTTCAGCAACTATTGGTCCGGCGTCTTTTGGGACATAAAGTGGTGGTTACAAAGTGCCGCAGGCTCGTTTGGGAGGCGGCACAGCGAGAGAAGAGCAGCATCATATAACTGGACCAGGCAAACTCCTGTCCAGAGAGCTGTTACAGCAGTTTGTTTGCTCTTACACTCAAATGAGTTATGGACACACTAAGGGAGGGAAGGCTGGCAATGCTCGCCATGAATCTTGCAGTGTAAGAAGCTATCATCAGGATCGGTTGACACTACTAGAAGTTAAAGCCCCCGCTAATGCTCAACTTAGGAAAAGAGAAAAATCAGGCAATTCTGTGCGCAGCATCTGAAAACTTATAAGCACTGCACAGGGAGAGGAAGAAACTACACATGTAAATACATATGCAGATAAAAAGGCCTCAGCTTCTAATGCTCTGCATTTTTTCTGCTTTCTTGCTGCTGGATCACTGATGTTTCACCTGGTTTATACTGGAAGAGGGGTGATAGCAGCATTGCTAATCACTGTTAAGTGCAGTTTTAACCATCAACCATAACTCTCCATGGAAGCTTTGGGTCTATCTGTCCAGGTTTTGAGAGCAAAGACTGCCTCCATTACAATACAAATGAGTTGATTTGTGTGAACTCACAGCATTAAACATTTCAATAATAAATGAATAAATGAAACTCTTCCACTCTGCTTGCCAAAACTTGACATTTAAAGGACAAAGAGAGAAAATAATGTCTGCGTTTACTCTTGTAGAAGTTATGTCAGGTTAAAACAGGGTGCAGGCACAAATTGATTTGCAGAGCGCTAATTACAAAAAAAAAAGAGTCGGAACTTTGTAAATTGAGCAGATACCTGAAATGATGAAATACTAAATCTAAAGGCTGATTTTAGATTTTTGCTTTTTAAACAATGAAAACACCAAAAACAACAATGTATTAGTTCTGATGACAAATCTTGATCATGAATATATTGTCTGGTCACTGTGTTTTTTATCAAACTTATCAAACTACTCACACAGGAGGAAATAATGCTTTCTGTTAGGGACTATTTTCAGCAGTGGATTAATCTGCAGCGGAACAGTCCATGTGTGAACACACACACTGTGTAAACTACAGTGTGTGTGTGTGTGTGTGTGTGTGTGTGTGTGTGTGTGTTCATGGTAATGAAAGGACATGTCACCCAGTGCAACAGTGTGACTCAATGATGATTAGTTTTTATTAGTTTATGGGAAATGATGGAGGCACAGAGGAGGAAGATCTATCTATCTAAGATCAGTTCATTGTTGATTTTGGTATTTTCATGAGATGATGAGAGATTTTATGACAATAACAAATACAGAATGTGACTGGACTTTTTATTGGAGCACTTCATCTACACTACATTGGATACAACAGAAAAAGAAGTATGGATTTGTGACATGGTCCACTTCAGAAATGACTTGATCAGCTCACTTCCTGTCTAATTTAGTAGGATTTGGATTTGTTTTCCACTTGACATATTTCTGTAATTTATTTTTTTTAATAATATTCAGTTATAAGTGAACATATTACAGTGATATAAATACCATACCAGCGGACAGAGAACTTAAGATGTGTTTGTCATGTAACCCAGATGAAGTTTTGCTTCACATGCTAAATTTCTTGAACCTTTACTCACATCAATGCATATCTCATCACAATGCTTGCATTCACATGAATTTTCCTCCAAAGTTGCACAGACATTGCTCTGCTGTAGTGAGCAGAATGTGAGACGCAACTTGTCTGGAGCATCTTAGCTTCAGATTGCATCATTTTCCCCGTAGTATCTCCCAACATGTCCCAGATATCAGTCTCCTGTTGCAGACAGGGGTGTCACAGCCGGATTTACATACAGCCCCAACAACACAGACACCCAGTGGTACCACATCGCCACACACCAGCTCAATATTTCATAGACATATGAAATATGCCTGAATGTGTGCATGGCATCTGCCATCTTTGGGGCTTTGCAGCCCCCAGGAGGCCCGTTTGATCTGTAATTGGGAAGTGTGCTGAATTAATCAGCAGTTTATCCACTTTTTAATTGAAATAACACTTTCAAAAAACACAGAGAACAGCACCACTGATCCTTCCCGCATTGTCTTTTGCTTATTGTCAATGCTCACTAATGGCCCGCTGAGATTTATGGAAAAATTACAACAGTGACGGGAATCAGAAACAGCTAAGAGAGAAATATCTTTACTGTGTAGACGAAACATTGTCTGACTGCTCCGTGGAGAATTCATCTGATGTTTTCATTTTGATTTGGTTCAATGTTTTGTTGTTTTGGGGGGCTCTTTTGTTGATCTAATCATATTTCTCCTCAGGTTAAAAGTGTAAATATTCTGCAAGAGTGAAATTCTATTGGATTATATAATCCATACTGCCTATTTTGCATTTCTGCTCAGTGGTGCCTGAGTTAGTGAGAGCCTGACAGAGCTGCTACCCGCAGACATTGGTTTGTAACCTCAGCACTATGTCCAAGTCCTGACATTTTCTCGCCTCCATCAACAGAGAACTGTGTTCCAGATACAGTTAGATGTATCTTGTTGTGACTTGCAGGTTAATGTAATGTTTTAACCTCAGTGTTATTCAGGTGAGAGCAAAGCTTAAAGCTGCACTTAATGACAACGAATGCACCTGATCCAATGCATATTTTGAATTAAAACCTTGGACATGGCTGAGGTAGAAAACTTGGTGTATGAATAAAAGCAAAATGCAACAATGTGCAACGGAAACATACATAATCATGAAGCATGTTATTTAAATGTACGCTCGAGCTTCTGCAGCGGAAACACAGAACAATGGCAGATGAAAACATCATAACTGTGTGCAGCGATTAGGAAACTGTAACCTTCTTCAAATGAACACACAAACAGATGTGTCGTGTTGCTATCATGTTTTCCACATTGTTTTCCTTCATTTGAACTTGGGCTGGCATTCTTTGAATTACATCAACTTATGTCTTTTGCACTTGTTGGCACTCTGCTAGAGGTTTAGTGCCACCAAATGTATATCATTTCTAGAAATGTATGCAACATTTGGATGGTGAGAAGTAGAGTTTTTATCAAATCTGCAGTTTTCCTCAGGTCTTAGCTATTTAGCCTCTTTTAAATGGTTTGACCAATAAACCCAGTGATAAACCCACAGTACACCTGACTGGCACCAAACAGTTAGTTTCTAACTTAGTAGAGCAGCTAAAGAGACAGATATTTCCCTCAGGAATCGGTAGTGTCAGTGTGACTGTGACCTGTCAGTGTCAGTTATCCAGTAAATATGTGATTAAACAAACACCAGGGGTGTCAGAGGTGGAGAAACTGACTGGCTTTTAATTTCAGGTAAATATCTACTCAGTATCATGGTTCAGTGCTACGTGTAAGTGCACTGCAGAGTGGAGCTGGACCAGGCCATGTTAGGCCCACTCGTCCCCCACCCCTGACAAGCTGCCTGGCTGCGGTCCCACCACTTTACAGCTCCAGGCGCTGGCAGGTGAACTTGTAGGCTGCAGAGTCTTGGCCACTCTCTGCAGTGCAGATGCCCTGCAAGCTGGGCCAGAGCACAGACCAGATAGCAAAATATGACAGAATCAACAGTGAAATTTAGGACTGAATCTGATGCCTGACTTTGGACCCAAACTGGAAACACTTTTTCATCCATGACTGATTCATCCATGATCGAAAAGGTGCATGGGATAGAAGTTTTGTTGATTTTGAAACACTGAAACACATGAAAACCAAGAAACAGTTTTCTTTATTCATACATCATGGTGTTAGCTAGGAAATGAATTCCATCATCTGCCATTAAACTACTAAAGACAGGACACAACAAGATGAAGTTGAAAGTTAAACCTCAAACAGTAAAAAGTGATGTAGAAAACCTGATGGGGTTTATGTGTTTATCATTCACTGTAATTGTACAATATATTTGTGTTGATTTGTTCTGTACATGTGACATCCATTGCACGTCTGTCTGTCCTGGAAGAGGGATCCCTCCTCTGTGGCTCTTCCTGAGGTTTCTTCCACCTTTTTTCCCTGTTAAAGGTTTTTTGTGGGCAAGTTTTTCCTCACTCGAACCGAGGGTCTAAGGACAGAGGGTGTCACTCCCTGTACAGATTGTAAAGCCCTCAGAGGCTAAATGTGTTATATACAAATAAAATCTGATTTGATTTGATGTGTGTGGATGTTATTAACTTGCTCTATTTTTTGTCTCTTCAGAGTGGAAGCTTCGGTTGACATCTATGTCACATGCTTCATGTAATTCTGAAACTTACAAATCGAATGTGAAGTGAAAAACAACATTGCAGCATGTCTTGCAAATTAAACAAAGGTATGTAATGCAGTAAAATACTTGATGCCAACCTATCCTGATAATTCTGTCTTTTGATGGAGAATCACAATAATCTGGATCATGCAACCAAGTGTCAAGGATATCACTGTCGAGGCAGGGGATACCGTCATGATCTTGATCTTGTCTCAGTCTTGCAAGTGGAGTGTTGATGTCTATATTTAGTCAGCCACAGCTGTCTAAGGCTAAAATCTAAATGGTGACCAGGACACATGTTTGTTTAAATATTCAGATAAACTCAAGCACGCACAGTCTTGGAAAACTTTGGAAAAGTGAAGTTTGATTTCATTCCGATTTTCTGACCCAGACATCTCGTCTGTGGTATAATACAGTGCACAAGTGTAGGGCCAAGTGAAAGGGATGTCTGGCAAGAGATAGTGCAGTGAGAACATGCTCACTATAACGTACACTTTAAACAGATATTGATTTTTACATGTGGCCAAAACATGTTTTTCTGCTGACCCTGTCCATGCCAGAACTTGTCTGCTTCTCCAAACTGGGAGTGTGCAGACCGCTGTTTACAGTAGGTAGCACACTGACTATGGACAAGCAGCAAGCCCACTTCAAAAAGCCTGAGCTATCTCTTTAACTCTCTTTATCTCTCTTGTCAGTATTTTAGTCGTTATTTCCTAGCAGACATCCGTGGCATACATGATTAATGTCATAAAAGAACAGGTCATTCAAATAACAGCTTAAAGTAATGCTTTCCTGAATATATATTGAGCTCATACTGTATCATATACATTACTCAAATATTTTTCACCTATACATCACTGCATATTATCATTGTGCGTATACAAACAGAACAGCATGCTGTCTTAATGCTGCACAGGCTCACAGGTCTACTTAAATAAAGTACAAGTATCCATATCCTGTCAATATAGCACAGAAAAGGTTGCTCTCTGCTGCCTGTGATATTTCTATATTTATAGCGATTGCATCGACCGTTAAACAAAAGCATGGAGGTGTCTCCCCCCGCCCCCCGACAATAGCCATAGCAGAGGTGATATAATAAATTGTTGCAGCAGAGATCAATGTCTGTGGGAAGAGGCGAGGGAGAAAGGGAGCGAATCTCATTGTTCCTGCTCTCTGTGTTTCCGCTCTTTAAGGCAGATCCCCGGCTGCCCATATGACGGATGGCGACCATTCTGGAGTGGCCGTTTGGTACTTGGCATCACAGTGGACTGGGAGCCCAGGGCCGTCAGGTCTGAGACGGCGGCTGTCCCCAGCGCTCTCAAGACAGGGCCCCCAGGGGCCTCCGCTCTGCCTAGATGGAAAGGAGGTGCCATAAATCAGCCCGTCTGGGGGGTTATGCTCTGCCTCGCAATCCATCTCAGGCCCTGCTCCCCGATGGGGAAGATGGGGCAAGAGGAGTTGGAAGGCAGAGGGTAGAAGGGGTTCACATACCTAGGGAGAGGGAGGAGGAGCTGCAAGGATGCAGGGCAGGGCACGGGTCTCTACCAACCCAATGATCCTGTAACCTAGGGGCCAGGAGACACTGTGAAGAGAGGAACCACCAGAGAGGCCACACCAGGAGTCAGAGGGAGGAGCAGCTACTGTATATTACAGGACTGAAACAAACCTTATGTAGTGTAGAACACAAGGATGATTCCAATTAATTACAACCAGGTAATTACCTTTAGAACCAGGGAACACAGCCATATTGCTAATCAGCTATAAAAAGTCAAATCTCCCTTGAATCCTGTGCTCAGTGTAACCCAGTGAACTTCAGATTCTCCTGATGTTATTCATGGCAGGGATGAAGATAGGCTGTCCAAATCTTACTGCCTCTCCTCACAGATATTTTATAAAACACGACACACTACACAACAGGAATTTGTAAGCCAGTAGAGAAAATATTACCTAAAATTCTTTTATTTCAATTTCTGTCTTTAAGAGACAAAGAATAGGTCAACTCATCTGTCAGACTGTGACAGTGACCAAGTTAATCTGGGGACCAGTTGTGCTGTGGCTTAATTGCTCTTATTGCAACGTTTTGGTTCGTGACTTTTTATCAGGGCTAAATTAGTGTAGCTAAGAAGTAGCGGATCGGGACCCTCATGGGGCTCACAAGATCACCAAATGGTTGTGGAGTATTAAAAAAGATAACTATAGTGGCAAGCAGCGTGGAATGGAGACAGGAAGCAGCTCTCAGCGAAGTCAACATAGCACTTACTGTATATACTTATACTATAGACTGTACACTGTGTTTGTGTTATCATGTCAGTAATATGATTTCTATTCATTAATTGTTTATTGTTATTCAGAATTATATATAAATGAAAAAACTGAAATAAAATGTAAATTGTAACTAATTTCTTATTATTTCGCTTCTAATTGAGTGCTTCTGCAGAAAGGTGTCTGCTGCTTCGCTGGTCTGGTAATACATTTTTTCGTTTCACTGAAATAGTTGGATTGGATTAAATTCTGATCTGAAGATTTGGATTCATATTTTCCAATCTGGTCAAAACACTATATTTCACTATATTTAAAAAATGACAGTAGATATTTGACACAGTTTAATGCCAATATTTCGGATGATTTGAGTCCTTCCTCAGAGATGAATTTAGCATAGGTTGACAAAACCTGGGCTTCACTTCATGTATGTGCCCCTCAAATGTGAAAGGGTTTTATTTCTAACAGGACCAATTAAAGAAACCTAATGTGCTGCAAGATATGGAGGTGCAAGGTTGCTAACAGGTAAAGGGGAGGTCAAATTTTCATTTCATTTCCACCTGGAAGTGCATTTCCCTGCAACGTAGAGCAAAGGTTATAGCTGTAATGGCTGCTGCTCAGTGTGTTTAGCTATCAGTGTTTTCCATTACCATGAACTTGTTAGAAAACAGTCATTCATTCATTCAGAGTCATGTTCTTTGCCGTCTGACAACTGTAAATGCAATGTTCAGTCTCCTTCTAGCTCTGAATCACATATCATACTTTTAAAGGTCTATTAGCAACAGCAATGTGAGCATAATTAGTTGATAAATGACTCAAACTCAAAAGGTATGTTTAATGTATGCTGGTTGTGAAACAGTCTCAGTGTAACACTGATGCTTCCATATGACCTATATAAACAAACCAGTACCAGTAATCAAACTGGCTATTTATTTATAGTATAGTTATTCTTAATGTCTGTTACTGGGTCAGATTCGGTCCTATTCCACTCAAAATCAGATGAAACGAAGCGATAGAAACACTACCACTTTTGTCCACAGGGGCCACCAGATTCATCACAAAATGAAAATTCCCAGTGGCTGCTTTTAGCGTTACTACAGTATAGCTACTGATGCTGCTTGTTACTGAGGTCTGACAGGGTGGGAGTAGAGCATGAGTGCATATCAAAAGGTAACAAGAAGCTGAGACTGATTTTGATTGTATGAGTGGCAGTTAGTATGTCTGTGAGCACCCATGTGCATGTATCTGTGTGTGTGTGTGTGTGTGTGTGTGTGTGTGTGTGTGTGTGTGTGTGTGTGTGTGTGTGTGTGTGTGTGTGTGTGCCTGTGGCAGTAGCAGGGGTCGAGCAGAGAAAGTTTTCGCTCCATATCTTCAAACAGCAGCATGGTTCTATGCAGCAGGACCCTGCAGACGGTGGCAGTGCCGGGGGCTACCAGGGTGGCTGAGAGGAGTCACACTGCTTCAAAGAAACAAGACTCAACTGCAGGGCAGAGCATCTGATCCAAGCATGCGCCTCCAAACTCAAACCACAAGGAGGAGAGGTGGGTGGGGGTGACTGACTTCTTCGCCGCTGCCTAACTCTCTCTCTCTTTCTTCTCTCTGCAAACAAGAGAAGAACTGAAGAAACTACAGTTACAGCTTGTCATGCAGCTTAAACATCCTGCTCCATCCCCATCCATCTCTGCTCCTGGGAGTGGATAACCAGAAAATGTGCCAAATGTCCTTAAAAGAAGTGACATAGAATGGATAAGTTCAGACACAGCTCTGTAAAATTTAAATCTTCAAAGTAGTAGTAGTATTTGAAAATGTAGTAGTAATAGTTGGATTAGTTCTAGCTGAGGTAGTGATGGTAGGAGAAGTGTAGCAGCGCAGATTGAAGACGTTTAAGCTCTACTATGGCAGAAATAGCAATAACAGCGGAATTATTTAAAGTCTGATGATAAAAGTAGTATTGACAGTGATAGTGGTAAAAGTAATAATAGAAGTGATAATAGCTCTAACAGTAAAAGCAGAAGGAAGAGCTGCATTAATACATACTAGAGCTAAAAATAAATAAATAAATAATGTATAACTTTGGATCAAGATCAAAAGACTAAAGTGAAATCTCAAATCATTGCTGTTAAAGTCAAAGTCAAGGCACAAGCTTTTCATGATTTTATCTGGTCTTAATTAAATATAGATAAATGATTTATTTTACACGTCTTGAGTGTAAGTCGCTCTGTCTTACTGTTCATTCAGCAATCACAGCTGACTCGGATAATACATGTTCACATATAAATGGAGATCATCAATGAATATTTCAGTATATGACTGTGATGAGTTTTTACACTGAGAGACAGTTTCTTAAGGGTTAATGTTCGTATGAAGCAGCCACAGTAGTAATAGAAGTATCGCTGCCCAAGGCACAGTATCTGAAGCTCGAGATTCCAACCTCCAACCACCGCAACAAGGAGGAGAAGGTGACTTCTCTATTCATTGCTGCATGACTCTCTCCAGTGCAAACAAGAAAGAAGAAGTGCAAAAGTTACCATTACAGCCTGTCACACATCTTAAACACCCTGCTCCATCTCTCTCCATGTCTCCTCTTGGGAGTGAAGAACCAGAAAATGTGCCAAAAGCTACAGAATAAATAACAGAGCTGGAAAGGGTTGGGGGTGGTGGTGTGGGGGTCCGCTTCAAATGAATGCTAATTCTAGTAACAGTGCTCATCAGCACCATCACTACACCCCCACCACCAACAACTTTGTTCACTTATTGATGTGTTCTGCAATCAACTTCAATGGCACGAGCCATCTTGTGGGAAGAGAGGACGATCAAGCCAGGGAATGGGGGGGGGGGGGGGGGATTCAGGAAAAAGAGGGGAAAAATGAAATGGGGGTCCCAGATTATTTCTTCACTCAAGCCCAACCACTGCTTTCATTAGCCCCCCCATTAATTACCCTCCTTGAGCTCATTTGCAAGTCAATGGCTGTGGCTGTAGGACCGGCGGCTTTGAGCCGCAGCGCCCCTGTGATCTCTGGGTCCTCCAGCCCCTCCACCCCTCACACACTGGATGCAAGCCTTCCTGACAATTAGTACAAAAGAGATTCATGCTCCGTATAGCCAATACATTATTCATATTTTCTCCTCACTTAAATAAATCATAATGTTCTTGAGGGTTTTACTGAAACAACATGCTTTCTCTCCCTCTCTCCCTGCTGCAACCAACTCTCTTAGCTAACATCCAAATGTAATCGATTTGCCATGACCTTGTCCCATATTTGGGTCACTTCCTCAAAAGCGCAAGAGAAGCAGACCCCCCATTCCCCTTCAAGATGATCATCAAGGGTCTGAGAAAAGAGGACAGTTTGTCCACTTGTGTACCCTCTCATGTCTAAATGGATAGCCCCCACATCTTTAACTTTTGAGAATCTTACTGTTTGACATTTACCAAAACGGCGTCTCACTTTTTCTTAGAAGAAGTAGTTTTGATGCTTTCAACTAATCAGCCTTTTTTTCCAACAGACGCTTGGGTTGAAAGGCCTCCTGAGTTCTGACTGCTCCCTCAGAAAGCAAGGCGAGGCTTCATCTGGAGGATCGCAGGCCTTGATGCCTCTTATGTCCTCTGCACTGATCTGTTAGCAGTGTTGTGCTGGACCAGCACAGTCTGGACAGAGCAGAGCAGCTGTCTCAATGATTTAGCAGCCCTTTGTACTATTATTCATCTGACTGGAGGGAGTCAGTGTCCAGCTGAGGGTCTGCATCTTTTATGACCACTTGCAGTCCATTCAGACAAAGGTACTTCCATGGAATACTTTCGGGACCCACAGCACATGTATATTGATGTCTATGGCTGCATATTGATTTTGAACATCTTTATTTCATTGTGAAAAGGAGGAGACCAGCTACGCTAAGATATGAATTTCTTGGGTTACCTTTTAAATCATCTGTCTTACTTTTTCCCTCTTGTTGACGTTGATATCATGAGACAGATGCTGTCATATTTTCCGGCACACTTGTCATGTTAGTTAATCCATCAATGCCTGTCCGACAGCTGTCTCTTTTAGCTGCAAACTTCACCGCTCGTTTGGAAAGTTGCACAGTGCGCTTCAAGGTACATAATCCTCCACTTTCTCCTTCAGAAGTTCCTCAGCCTCACTTTGGCTGTTGTATATTTGAGTGTTTTACTCCAGCATCTAGTCCAGGAGATCTGAGGCTTCACGTAGACACAGCTAGCCTGTCACTTGAGACTGGGTAAGAAACAGGTAGTGCAATTAGCCAGCAGAGAACATGTTTATCTGTCAGCCCAAAGACAGGATGGGATGGCTTTGAGAAAAAGGAGGAGGGGGATTGCACTGCCCCTTTTAACTGTGTACAGGCTATTAGACTATTTCACAGAACTCATTTTCAGATACAAAAAGGGAATGCCGGTGCTTCCATTGCCCCCCCTTACCCAATTAGGAAAAGAATTCCCCTTCTTCAGCATTTATTGCACCTATTCAGTATTCTGGATGCTGCTATCAGTTTTCCATAACTAGGCTGCACAAAGAGCAAACGCTCCATTTGGTGTGATTTGTTGCCCCGCTTGACCACTTCTTTGTCTCGGCTGGGCTGGCTAAGCGCTGTGGAATGGGGCACCCCTGCTGTTTTATCAAGTCTGCTGAATCCATAATGAAATAAGTGAGGGTGACAGTGACAGTGGAGGGAGGGGGGAGTGGGGGTAAGAGCAACAGACCGCCTTATTTGAATCATTTAAGCACGATGCAATTACGGCTGCGCCCGGCATGGAGGAAACAGCCCATTTTAAAGGCAACACAAATCAATGAGCACAGCGATGGTGATGTGTTTGACAGAAGTGCCTGTTAGTGGTATACGGCTGCTCTCGAGGATCATTACACACCCTGTAGACAATACATTATCACCAAAAGAGAGGAATGAAAACAGAGCAGTGGGAGGCAAGGAGGGGCCACTGGGCCATCTGTATTATGGCATTGGATGGCCATTCGGAGATGGAAAATGACATTTGCTTCTTACATCTTAAAGTACTCTCATATTCTCGTAGCACTTTTGCAAACTATAGAATATCTGCAGTGTGTCGATTTCTTTAAGGTGCTCGATGTATGATTCTCAGGGCTCATTATAGTGTCTTTTTCATTCAGCGTCCGGCTGATCTGCTCCCACAAATGTTCTTTTCTGTCTTTGTTATGATCACAGAGCTCAGGATAGACAGACATGGCCAGAGCAAGCTTCACCCTATTTTCAGCTATACCATGGTGACAAGTCCTGTCCTATGTAATATATGATTGGTTTCAATGGAAAGGAGCAACAGTGACAACACCAATGGCACTCAAAAAGGGCTTGGAAATAAAGCAGTGGGTGTGGGGGTTTTCATTAGATGTCTGCATGCGGCCAAAGTTGCTGGCTCCTCAATAGGAACAATTGAAAAAGGTGCTTTATGTACACAAGCCCTTCATGCTATGATACCTTAATTGCAATTGTGAGATGTGTAAGTTCTGTTCTACATGTCAGGTCTGAGGCCATCCTACCCGCAAAAACCAACAGAGAGAGAAAGCATAAGTAAATTAAGTAAATAAAGTAAAGAGTGGGTGTTCTACCTTTCAGTTAGAGGTGCCCTCCATGTCCTTCAAGGAATCTGTCAGCTGCTGGTTGATAAAGATAAGGAGTGATCAAGAAATGGAGTTGTGAGAACTGAAGAAGGACAGGAAATGAAAGAGTCGACAAATGAAGAATGAGGGTGAAGTTAATGGTTGCCTGCTGGGCTGGAATGGGTTGTGAAGCAAAACTTCACAAGTTAAGTTTGGAAGGTACTTGCTGCTGCAAGGGCTGTAGAGAATAGCCGGGCACCTGCATCCTGGTGTTGAAGGCTCCAGCTGACATGAGCGGCAGGGACTAGGAGACGGAAGAAGCCTGGTTAGAGCAAGCTGCCGTGGTTGCTAGAAGTGGACAGCTGGGGATGCGGGTATCCTGGTGCCAGGAGCCCCGGCTAGAGCAAGCTGCTGCGGTTGCTGGAAGTGGACAGCTGGGGGCGCTGGCATCCTGGTGCCAGGAGCCTTGGCTCGATCAAGCTGTTGCGGTTGCTGGAAGTGGACAGCAGGGGGCTCTGGCATTCTGGTGCCAAATGCCTGACCAAAGCCGGTTGTTGTGGTTGCTGGAAGTAGGCGGCAGGGGGCGCTCGCTTTCCAGTGCCAGGTTCCCCTGCTAAGACTGGCTGCTGTGGTTGCTGGAAGTAGGTGGCAGGGGGCGCTAGCATCCTGGTGCCAGATTTCCCCGCTAAGGCTGGCTGCTGTGATTGCTGGAAGTAAGCAGCAGGGGTGCTGACGTCCCAGTGTCATTTGCCCTGGATGATGTTGGCTGTTGATGCTGGTGTCAAAAAAAATGATGGGAGGTGAATGGTCCCGCAATTCCACATCTTCATCAAAAGTAGGTGACTGTGTTAAATTTTGACAAAAGGCAGTTGCTGAAGCCCTGTTATTTTGTGTGCTGGCTGGTGACCTTCATCTTTGCTTTTGTTTCTGGCTTTTCTGCTGTTTTTTAACTGGAGGATATCAGTGGACTAACCCTAACCCATTAACGGGGCACTGATGCCAAAGCCTTTTGTTGAAGTGTGCGTTGGCATTACCCGGAAGAGATCTGGTGTTGACAGAACAGAGAACATGACAGTCTGAAATGAGGGCATTGGAAAACTTTGCTTTGTTGTCTGTCCTGTGAAAAGGTATTGCTTTATCCTTTGCATTTAAAAAAAAGACTCGTTGCAGAGTGCAACCCGATATAGCGCATACCATATCGGAGAGATTAGTTGGGATGATGGCCATTCTTGGCCTTTCTTGACGAGAGATGTGGGCTGGGAGATGCTAAGGATTCAGTAGGTGAATTGCAGTAGTTTTTCATGTTGAGGACAGATGAACTGGGTGGAAGAGACCGAGTTGTTGCTTGCTGGACTGGCTTTCTGGACTGCTTTTGAATTACAGAAAGAGGGGTCTTCAGGAACCTGTTCGGCTTCTGTTGCTGGTTTGGTTGGAATGGGTTGACGAAAACTTTGAAACGTTGGTTGTCCTGATTTCGTCCAAATAAATTGTTGTCCAATGGGGTAAGGTTCATAAAAATGCCGGAAGTGGTACCGCTGAGGTGCACTGTTCATGAAGCTTCAATTACTTTCCAGATTCTGATTGTTAATAGAAAATAGAAATCAACTAATAAATTATGACATATTGTTGTTGGCTGCCCAACGGTGAAAAAAGGTATGTGAAATTAGTTCCACCTTTACCAGTTATAACATTAGTGATGCTTACAAATTAAAGCATTACTACGTATAATCCAGTAATTATTGACACTATATGAATGATTTAACTGAAGATCAGAGTGATGGTCTGTGGAAAGAAACTATTCTTGGTCTGGCTGTTTTGGTGAATAGTGCTCTGAAGTGCCTAGAGAGGAGGAGTTGGAACAGGTTGAGAAGCAGATTGCCGGTGCAGGAAGTACATCTTCTGCATGGCTTTTCCGATATTTGCTCCCAACAAATGAAGCCATAGTTGAGATGATTGGAAGTCTCTATTGCTAATGTTTCTTTGATTTAAGACCACATCTCCAATAAACCATGTTATTTCCCGTCCCTTTCACCCTTCTTTAGTAACACTCCTCCACTCCTTTTTTTCACGATGATTACAAAAAGTCCATGTCCCTGATTCTTGATGTTAAAGCAGGGATGTCCAAACTTTTTATAAGGAGGGTCAGATTTGACAATTCGAAGATGTCCAGAGGCCAATACTAACATTTTAAAAATGGAAAAAATGAACAGAGTTACATACATACAAATGTGCACTAATGTAGCAATTTTATTTTCATTGTCACCATTTTTTTTAAATGGCAATGTCACCAAATCTAAGCATGAAGTTGATACATATCTTAACCTCATGTTTATTTTAAACATGACTTATTATGAGTAATACAAAGTCTGGTAACATTAGTAATATTTTACAGGTACATAACACCAGCAGTTATGTCCTAACCCCTAACACTAACCAAAAAATTAAAATCTGGCAGCTATATAATATCTGACAATCCTAGCAGGCCATAAATAATATATTATAAAAATGAAGCTCTGGGCCACATGAAATCTGACTGTGGGCCGTGATTGGCCGCTGGGCCGGACTTTGGACATGCCTGTGTTAAAGGGATGCTCCACCAGTTTTAATTGTCAAAGTCAATTTACTTGCCAATGTAGTATTCTACTAGTAAATCTCTATGGTGAAATTCACCAAAAGTCATTTTAAGGGTTAGTCTTATTTGGGTGATTTCAGACAGTAAGTCCTCATATGTAATGAGATGGAAGGAAGAGAGAGAAAATGAAATAAGGTCGCCTACTATGTCAGTTTTGTGGGATTTAGGCTTTTCCAGTTAGTTAGTCTTCACATTAGACGAGCTTCACCAACATCCAAGCCCAGTGTTGGATGTAACTTTGACTGAGCCCGGCACCTCTGGGACATGTCAAGCACCAGTGCTTTCTCTCTCTCATTCTCTCTTTGTGTTTCTCTTTCTCTCTCTGTCTCTCTCTCTCTGCCTGAGGATGAGGCCATCTGGTGTATGTTGGTGGAGCCAGGCATGCTGACTGGAGTTGGTGTGGGCCAGGCCAGTCTGCGTACTGGAACACAACTCACTTTGTATATTGCCTTGTTTTGGCCACAAAGCCTGGTTGATCCCTCTCAGCAGAACATTTTACATTTTCAACACTCCTCATTTACACTTGTACAGACGAGCTACACAGCGGCCGAGGAGTGGCATCATGAATAAAATTATCATATCAAAATATCAGCTGCGAAATTATCCGTTTGCCTGTGCATGTGTCGGCCTCCTTCTCTTGCGGAAAGGGAAGAAGAGGAGGAGGAGGAGGTAGACGCTGGGGATTGAGAAGCAACTGTGAGAACTTGTCAGAGGAAATTAGAGGAGGTGTCTGGACCATGGACTCACTGGCTGGAAAACAGGAATCAGAGGAGAGACCCCCAGACTTCAGTCCAGCCATGTGAAAAGAATCTCTCCCCTCCATCAGCTTTTTTTTTTTTCCCAGCTCAGTCAGTCAGTAAAGCTTCAAACTGACAAGTCAACATCGGCCTTAACTTCCTGTGGCATGGCCTCCTAAAGGTGGAGTTCAATATACGTATGGCTTGAAGTTAACCCCTCTATCCTGTCAGTTTCCAGGGCAAACCTTCTCTGTACCTGATGCCCCCTGCCTGCATGGCTCTCTATGGCTGGCCATTGGAGCTCCATGCAGGTCCACCCCTCATCTATCAGTGACACTACTGGCTGACAGAGCACTTATTCACGCTCACTCATGAATATTCAATTTACTCCTACTTCAAGGGTACAAAAGACATATCTATACACAGGAGAGAGGAGCGGCATCTCTCTCTCTCTCTTCGCTCTCTTCTTGCATCTTGCCATATCTCTCTCTTTTCCCTCTTCCTCTGCCTACCGCTTAATACATGTGCAACCTAAACATCGGCAGCAATATGCAGGCCTTAATTTCATGCGCATGTTTCATTAGAGGTGTCGACCAGGAGACATTTTTTCCCTGACACTTTGAGCAAGCCAACACAATCCTGCACCGTTTGCGCAAAGGAAAAATCCCATTTGTCCTTTGTCAGCACAAACACTTTAATTTGAGGCTTTCACTCCTGAGTAAGCAGCAGATCTCCTCAGAAGCCCGGAGAGACACAAGAAATGCATGTGGGTCCTTCAATCTGTCCCTCATCAGCAGAGGGAGTCACACCTCATTCCGCATGGCCTCCATGTTTTTATCAGTCAGCGGGGGCATGCATAAGTCAAAAGGAGAAGGGAAAGTGCAGGTGTGTCAGTGTATAAATAGCCGACAGGACCGGCGGTTACGCCGTAGTTGTGAAGTCTTAAAATGCTTAATGCCTTTTGTGGGAGAGTTTAACAGATGTTTTGTTCCAGATTAAAACACAGTCACAAACACAGCATGGCATTTGTTTTGGTGGTTTTAAACAGGTTTCAATTGAATTGTAATTTTTAATCTTTTGACAGTTGTTTCTTTCTGAAATATGTCAGATGCTAAAACCTTGTGTCTATAGTGCAACCAGTTGACCATGTTTAAACAGCACGGACAGTGTGCTAACATATAGTTAATGCACTAAACAAAGTGCTTGTCGATGATGTAATTGTTGTCAAAATTTCTAAAAATGGACATTTCTACAGTCACACACCAGTAATTGGCCGTGTTTGCAAAAGTGTGAAAGTAACAGGATTTGAACCTCTCTCTACAGCTCTCTTTTTTACATTCTTCACACAACTACTTCCGCTACCTTGTGATGTGTGACGGAAGTGTTCATGTGCAACACCATGTATGCCTTTAAAGCGCTTGTATGAAAGTGCACACTGTTGCAATGATGACTTTCATGACAGCAAAGACACACAAAAGAAACAGAGATATTAGAGGGGGATCAGTGAGGCAGTGGTAGGACACCAAGAGGAGGTGTGACCATTTTACAATAGCTGTAAATACTCGACGACATGGTCAAATGACACTTCATACAAGCATACTCAACATTTACATTGTCCTGGATTTAATGGTCCATCATTTCAGACTTAAATATCATAAAACATCAACAAAGCTGCAAGGTACCTAACAGGTAAGTCAGCACACATTTACTGTACAATTATCTAATCCCTCTCTGACATCGGTTTTATAGAATCAATGAGTGATCCAAAAGTTAACTTAAATAACAGATGATAGCTGTGTCCCATTTCAGGGGATACTTCCTTCTGACGTTGCTGTCTACCGTCCGAAATGGTTGAACCTGCACCTCGCAAATGACAGTCCAGTCTCAAAGATACTGTTGATTGTACCGGACGTGTTCTTCAGCCCCAGACAAGCATTGTTACATATTGTTAGCATTGCTATGATGCCTTCAGTCTGGGAATGGGACACAGTCATCTCCTCTTGGTGTCAGTTTTGTTAAACCTGGAGTGTTTTCACTTTGTTTAGTGGCAAACATGGCACACCTGATCAGTGGTTAGCACAGCCACTTTGAATCTGCTTGCTAAATTCAAATGTGGAGTGTGTGTGAGCCCGCCAAGATGTGTTTCTGCCTGTTAAACGATCTGTCCTGTATTCATATGAATTATCGTCACCATGGAATTACAGCAAGACAATTCACGAACATTTGTCCAAAATATGATCACATATGCAATGAGAATGAATACTTTTTAAAAACACTGGCACATGACTTTTAGAATCATTCATTATCAATGCTGCTTTCAGTCTGCTGGAATAACCCCTACCACCCTCTGACCTTTTATATTATAAGGCAGAAAAGATGGATGGATACATTTCAGAATATTAACGTGCCATGACGGTGTAACTACTACTTACAACTTATAGCATCAAAATGCTGAAATTTAAAGACACTGCTAAGATCAGTAGAAGTATTACTTGCTGGCAGTCTCAGTCTAAAGGTACAAACTCATTATAGGCCCACAGTCACCAGATTTGGATCTCTGCCATGGCACCCTGGTATAAGCACATTTTGGATTCAGTTTATGGGTCCCTGAAAATGTATCAGTGTAATGAAAGGTGATGTTTGCGCTGCTAAAGCACGTGGTGACGAGCAGAGGATTTGACTCTGACTTGTGTTTGTGTTGATCAGTGCTTGTAGCTCTCTAGGTGTGATGAGGACTTAATTAGCTGTTTGTGGATTTGGCTGCTGTGGATTGCATTGTGGATTGCAGCGACGACGCTGGGGCAATGAGCGGGCTAAGTGCAAACCTCTGTTCTCATAATTGCACATCTGTTTCCCGTTGCTTGCTCCTGTAATTGCCTTCTCCTCAGTCATCTCTACGGAGGGCGGCTGCAGGTGACTGCAGGTAAAACGGCACCAGGAAACCAGTCTGCTCTCTGATCAGCAGAGATATGCAGGGACAACTGGGACGGATGTTTTGACAGCTCTTCCACGGCACGCACACATACACACACACACACACACACACACACACACACACACACACACACACACACACACACACACACACACACACACACACACACACAGAGTAAGTATACGTGTACACGGTCAAGTCTTACACCAGAGCACCACCTAGTGGTTGATAAGAGACCTGCAGATGAAAGTTGTACTGATTGAATATAATGATATTGTGCAATGGTGTGATTTGTTTCACACACACACACACACACACACACACACACACACACACACCTGCTTTTCTTCTTACTGTCTCTCATTCCTTTTCAAACACCACTCTGTGATATTCTCGGAAATGTACAGGTGTTGTAAGGTGTGTGTGTTTGTGTGTGTAATATGAACTCAAGATATTGTCACATTCAGGCACCTTGATCAACACTAATAACACAATAATAAGTGATCCCTCACTCTTTGATATCCAATCACCTGCTGTGTTGGTGATAGACCACAAGAGCTCATTGATGAACATGATTGAACACCACATTTTATCACTTCTTAAACAATTATTATAACTGAAAACTAAGAGCAAAATACAAACCTGTGCAGATGAAAGGAAACATAAACTTAACATAGTATCATGTTTTGTTTTTTTAAATGAATCAATTATTTCACTGATTTACTGATGATGTCATAATAAATATTACTATATACTTGATTAGAATGGTGTAAAAAATTCTTAAAAAGTAATTCTAAGAAATTTGAGGCAAAAGATTGAAAATGTAATAATGCAAATTAAAAGCATAGAGAAATGATTAATAAAAGACAGTGTAAGCAAGATGGGCTAATTGGCTCTCCAATGTAAAGTCATACTATACACGATGTATCTATACACACATCTATCCTGTGTTTCATGATTTAGCAATGCCAGTCTTACTGGTCTTTACTAAATGACAGAAGGTATAAAAGCAGAATTGTGACACAATACAAAGTCTACACGACACATGGCAAAGCTGTGCAACATTTTGCCACATGGTGTCAGTGTGCCAAAATGAAGGATTACCACACCCTGTCAGTATATCTAAGTCTTTGAACAAGAGGATCATAACCTAAGTGATGTAAGAAGACCTAAATGAAGCTAAAAACAAATACCACAATGTATAAAGTCATATTCAAGTTCAAATAAATGTCGTGGAGCAGAAGTTTAAAGCAGCATAAAATATAAATATTCAATTCAAGTTTAAGTTGATGTGTATAGCACCATATTGTAAGCAGAGAACTTTACATAAACACAACATATAACGGCAATAATGTGCTTATAAAGAAAGGCATCCATGCACACATACACAATAGAAATAAATATACTGTACTGTAAATATGACATGTTCATTTAAGAAAAAAAACTCTTTAGTCTGTTTTTTTTTAGGTTTTAAGAACACAGTGTCAGAGAAAGTTTAAGATCAGGAGGGAACTGTTCCATTCTTTATGTGCACAAATACTGAAGCTTAGCTGACTTTGAGTGTTTAGGCACACGGAAAAGATTTCTACCATGTGACCTCAAAACCCATCTATCACCATTGCTTTAATTATGGTCTCAAAGGGTCTCAAGCTTGGTTGACGCTCTCCCATATTCCCTTTACAGCTGCTTTCTCTTTCACTGGACTTCCTGTTGTCATTGTCTTTAAAGATTCATGATAATAATTCACTAATATTTTTGTACTGATTAAATATGACTCTGTCCTTCACAGTTGAAAAACTAAAACAGAAAACAGAACTGTCTTGTCAACAGCATATTAGCCCTAAAACCTGTCTACTGAAAGTCAGAATAATATCTCCATAATATATCTATTATGCATAAATACAAATGTTTCTAACTAATCAAAACTGGCCCATGTCATATCCTGTCAGAGGTGGACAACATTAACTGTGTGATATTTGATTTTTAATGAAAGCATACTTGTGGCAAACCCAGTGTGACCCTTGTAGTGTTGTACTGGATGAACAGAGAGACAGCTTGACTCAGCTAAGTATTGTCTCACTCAAGCTGGAGCCCAGTCTTGTCCAAAGAGGACACAACTAACACTGGCCTGACCGTCTCTCCGCCCATCTCTCTCCTTCTCTTTGTTTCATGCCAACACCCTATATCGTTTATACGGCTGCTTTCAAAGGCAGTCTCCGTGGCAACGATGTGACCCCTGCCGCTGTCGTCCAGGTCTTCAGTAGCGGGCCTGATTGATGGCCGAGGGGCGGCCATAAAGACTATCTGCTTTTGCCAGATTAGGCCAGACAAACATTTCCCCCCCAATTGCTGACCAGCCAGGAATGTTTGTTTACAAGGGAGCATTCCGCCATTTTCTGCCCGCACATTTACAGACACACATCCTCCAAGCCTTTAATAAGTGCTATGTGAGCAGAGGATTAAAGGTGTCAGCTATTTACTCTACACAGTGGTGTAAGTTGGGATACAAGCTTGTTGAGAATTTACCATCTATATTTAAACCATTCCTACTTCATGAAGCATGTGCAGAGCTCACTCCCCAAAGCATTTATAAAAATGTGTTACAGCTGCTCCATTTTCATGATGTTACTGCTCTGTGAGATCAAGGTGCAGCATATTTCCCATGAAACAGGTTTATATGCTAGAGGAGTCAACTTAATTTCATGACTGTTCTGCAACTGAGCAGCTGGATGGGACGAAAGGGAGGGAGGGTTCTGTCCTATCCTCCTCCAATGCTCTACTGGGCCTGTTCTTCTGGGAAAAGCCTTCATCCTCACTCCACATGTAGGTCACTGGCCTTTTGTGTGCGATGATGCGAGCCCACCGAGTGTTTGACGTTTCCATACCGCTCTTACAATCCCCAGGTTGTCATGGAAATACACTGGGTGGCAGTGGCAGCAAAGTTACAGTGAAGGGAAGAGTGAGCAAAAAAAGGAGGAGGTCAATTAGCCCAGCCTCTTTTGTGAGCTGCTGCTCACTGTGGCCAAGTCTGTTGATTAAGAGAGTTCCGACCAAAGGCGTTTGTTGACATCAGGCAAAAAGCAGGACAGATTGCTCAAAAAACAAAAAAATAATAGAGCACTATTTATCACACCTCGTTAAGAACTGCAACTCTTCACTGGGGTCACACACACACGTTAAACACACACAAGTCAAATATGTTAGATTTATATGACTTTACTGACTGTGTTGAATCATTTAAAAAAAAAAAAATGCTGAATGGTCCTCTCCTGAATGCTCAGCCGGTTGCTCATCTGAACTGTGTGTAGTGTCCGTCTGTCTCCGAGTGTTGACTTGGAGACAGTAAAGGAGTTTTGTTTGGACAGCCCAAGGCTGATTAGTGTAAAAAAAAAAAAACTTTATGCATAAACACACACACAAGAAGTACCTTACTTTCATTCTGGCCTCCAGATATGTTTCTGTTATGTCTGCACATATGATAAGATATTACACATTAATTCCTTTTAAAACAGGGTCTGTGGAGACACACTGGGTAAATTTAGAATTTGGATATCTTCACAACGGAAATCTTCCAAATGTTGGATGTTAAAGTTAAGTAGGTCAGGGCTGTGTCACCGTGTTGTGTGAACATGTTGCTCAGGGATGCACAGAGAAATGCCTTAGCATCTCTTGCTCTGCATTTTTGTTGACTGCCACTGTTTTTATGACCCAGTTCACTGGATTGTTGTTGACCCACTCCAGCACCTCCCTGTTTTCACCAGCTGTCAGGTTTACAAGAAGTTTGCTTTACCGCAGCTAGTGTCAGGGTTAAAGTAAAATTTTGTTTTGTTCTTTTTTTCTTACAACCCTGTTGAGTTTCTGAAGCCCTTTTCGGGAATTCAACTCTACCTATATGTCTAATTTCTGGGTAAATGCTATGACATGTGATGGGGCAGCATTTTACCTCCACGTACCCTCATACAATGATGCTCTTCAAGATTGTCTACATTTAGACACTGGTAATACTTGTTGCAATGTCCTCAAAATGTATAGCAAACTTTGTAAACTCTCAAAACAGTAATGCCAAGTGATCACCATATGACAGCTTGATCATTTGTGTTGAGCCATTGAATGCACTTACTAATGCTACAGTGGTATAAACTAAAAATAAACATTTTGATTGCAATAAATCAGATAAAAAGGATGTGAAATAACTACACCATGATGATTTGTAAAAAGTGTGAAATAATTGTAAAGCAACTTTTAAAATGCTTGTTCTCTGAACAGACTTTGGATTGATGAGGGCCACACTAACTTGTGTTTATCAAAAAGTAAAGCTGGAACAGACATTTTTTTATTATTATTATTTATTTATTTTTTTTATCAGGTAGTCCAACTTCCTCTCTTACTTTTCTCCAAGCAGTCTTCTTTTTCCCCAGTCTCTGTATAATTATGAAGTAATAACACAGGAGCTTTGGGTACCCACAGAGGACAACAACAACAACAACAATACTGGATGTCTGCACAAAGAGTGAAGATAAATCCACATGCAATTGTAACATTAAAAAAAAATTGTTCATCCTTCTGCTGGTGAATGACTCCAGAGCAGAATCCAGCATGACTCCAAGTGTTTAAGAAGTCCTCAAGAAGCTCTAGCAGCAGCTCTCTCCTTCCGCCCAACTTCGTGTTGGACTGAGAGCAGACTGAAAGTCTCACGCTTGCCTCTCAAGGCACAAGTGTTATTCCAAAAAAATGTGCCGAATGCTACTTTCAGTAGATATCTCTGCGACATAATACATATATGTACGTCACCCCACAGATGTTTTTACTTCCTTTGTCTGATCAAAACATTAGTTTTGTTGCAGGACAAGTTACAATAAAATGTTACTTATTAGGACATATATTGGGGTCATGGTGACTTTATTTATATCTGAGCATAGATCAACAAAACTCCAACTTTCAACCCATAATCAAGGGAAACATAGGTATACACATACCTCCCCGCTGATGTGCATCATTCGGTGTTTATTCCTAGGATGGAATTATATACACACAATTTTCAGGGAATGGAATAAAGAAAAGAAGTCAAAAGAATTAAGATAACTATGTATTTGTCTCATCCATCTGTGGGTCAGTATTTATTGCAAAATCTGCATCTCTTTCTTACTCCCACACAGCAGACGTTAAATGACAATGTGTAAGTAGTACTAGTCCATTTGTGGGTGAGCTAAATATGCAAGAGCAGTTATGACATGTAAATGTCATTGTTTATAACACATACATGCAAAGTATAAAGTTGCATCAGATAAAAAAATGAAAGTATGAAAGCTCTTGCCACTGTCACCAAGAGCTGGATTTTGTGTTATAACTTTTGTTATGTTTAACTGTTTAACTATATATATATATATATATATATGTTTTTTGCTCTCCAACATGTTACATCTCTGAGGGATCTTAAAATGTATTTTTACGTTGAAGATTGTGATTAATGACTATGTCCAGCTCACGCCATTGTGTATTGTGTACAGTAAATACCCAAATTCTATTCTATTCTATTCAATTTTAGTCATAATTGTGTTGTGAAGTCAGTCGGTGGACAAACATACTGTAAATATAACTTACTTAAAATATAGGTTGGGACTCCTTTCAACCTTATTTGCTCATGTGCTGATTGTAAAGAATAATGTGGAAGCTGTTGTCATGTAATTAAAAAAAGATCAAGCTCAATTAAAATGTTCTATTTATAATTGGGTCCAACTATAATAAATGCATCAATATTGTTGATTATGTTTATAGTCATTACCCTGTGTTTCCAGTAGTAACTTATTCCAGAGTGTTCAGTGACTTATCTAAACTAATATAATAGATGCTGATATGTTTTTCTGTATTTTTTACAAGCTGTGAGTGCAACAAACTAAATTCTATTCACGTCCAGTGAATTGTGCCTGAAGGAGAAATCTCCAATGAATGTCTTGAACTTGAGAAAGAAGCAAAGCTGGCTACATGAGAGGTAAGAGAAACTGACCATTTCATGCACTTACTTTGGCAAACAGGCAAATATGCCTTATGTGTACAATGAGCTCAGAAATTTTAACTTTTAACACTTGTTTTTCATCCATAGCTGACATTCTCTGAGAGCATAAATCTCTGATAGTGCTTTTCAGAAAACCTTTGGGATCTTTTGTTCCCTATCCATTTCCTTTCAGTGCAAACACTGACAAGTAAATGCTTGGATTTTCTCAGCAATGTCTAAGCTCCGATGTGATTGAAGAAGAAAGTTGTTGTTCAGTCCGATGAATAGGCAGCAGGAGAGGAGGGCACGAGGGAGAGCGATGTCCAAGAGTCTCAGTCTGGAGGAGCCTTTGTTCATGTGGGCTCTTGTCCAGTTTTTCACACTGTGAGTGGATACCTAGGTGGAATACTAATGGCTGGCTTTGTCTCAAACAGTCTTTTTCTGGATCACTGGATCCTGGGCTTTGAGGATGTTAAGGCTTTACTCTAGCAGTCTTACTCTCAAGTACATCAGTCTGTGTGTGTGTGTGTGTGTGTGTGTGTGTGTGTGTGTGTGTGTGTGTGTGTGTGTGTGTGCGTGTATGTGTGTGTAGGTCTAGACAGGTGTGTGTAAGATGTCCATGTTAAAGGATTATTCTGGTTGTACTCATCAAGTCAGTTGCTGAGCTCTAGCGACATTGCTAAAGATTAGTCAGACACTCACAAACAGACAAGTCATAAATAAGCTAAGAGATTAGCCAAACTTATTTCAATAAGTCAATGGAGGTGAATGGACACAATCCAAACTGTCCATCCACAGCTACAGGGCAATGCTCTGGCTAGCTAGACGAGGGACTCTCGACAGTTGAGCAAGTAGGTCTCTTTAGGCTTGGCTATTTGTAGTAACAGTAACTATGTTTTCTGATGTTCCCTTTTTGTCAGGGGTTAGTTTGTGCTGAGTCCCCAAAAAGTCTGTAAAAGACAAAAATATCCCAATTTTCAACATCCACTTTAAAAATTGTCCTGGTTTACAGCACAATTAAAGAAACATTCATAATGTTACTTGTTACCAGTGCCTATGTTATGATCCATTCTTTAGTACCTATTGTACTTTGTGTATGTGTGTCAATCATTCAATGTGTCGTTGTCAAGGCTCCTGTTAGCCTGTGAGTCACAGATGAGCGTCAATGGCAATCAATGACGCCTTCCGCTCTTTTTGACAGAACATGTATGTATGCAGTTAGCTGAAAGCCGTCATACAGCGCCCAGTCTTTTTTCTGCCATTCCCTCCTTTGTAAAATACCAAGCAACAAAAATCTTGTGTTGAAGGCATCCATGGCATTGAATGGCTTGCTCAGTAGGCGTCCTAAACACTGATGAACCACCCTGATGAAAATGCCTATGTTGCATGGTCACAGTTAAATGTAGCTAATTAATACAGATTGGCTTACAAAGAAGTCTTTGTAAGCCACCATCCATCCAAAACACCTATGTTCAAACACAGACCTCCACCACTTCTGTTCATAATGTAGAGCTAGAAAAATATCTGTAGACACAGCTCAAATAAAAACTTGCTGAAGCAAAAGACAACTACAGAAGCTGAGAATGGACATGCTTCCAGTGTATTTTTTAACATTGTCATCTCAAGATCGTGAGTTAATTTGTTATAGAAAAAAACTTTGTTATGTTGAAATAACAAGATAATCAACCCGTTGACAGGGTAACAAAAGGTCATTTCGTCTTATTACATATGTTTATTAGAAATCCAGAGTGCCATGCCAGCATGCATAGATGTCTTAACAACTGATCAAAGAGTACACATTACCGATCATCACAATAGACTGTACTTCTTTCAAGGTAACACAGGCAGAAATTGTATTGCGTTAGAGAGAAACCATTCAAATCAGTCACTCTCATTTAAGGATGCCTGGCTGCAACTTTACAGGCAAGTGAACTTCAGCGTTCCTGCTGAGATTGTTTTCTGGTGATGATCTTGTTATCATGAGAAATTGGCCGTTTGTTTTCTCGAGATATGGTGTTATCATTCATCACCATTGACAGTATACTGTATAACTGTGTTAGTGTGAACCTTTCTAAGTGGAACCAACAGAAGTTAAAACCAAATGCAGCCACCATCTTGACACTCTCTTCCAAATATGGTGACAAGAAGGCAATGGATGAAATGCCAAAAGGCTTCAAAATTGTTGTCCATGAATCAATGTGTAATGTCACCATGGGTTTATACTTTATACATTATTATTATTATTATTGAGGTTATGTGGTAACTTAAAGTATAATTCATTTAGTGCAACAAATTAGGCCTAGTGGTTTGTTCACATCCTGTCAGACAAGAAACATCTCTGATCGCTTGTGTTTCCTGCCACTTCTTATTTGTGATTGTCAGATTACTAAAAACTAAAAAAGTTAAAACCTTGTTGAAATTAACTGCAGTGAAAGTAACAAATCAAACCAGATAAGTCGTATTTCAGTCCACCATGGTGTTGGCTACTTGCTTGTCTGACCTTCTTTCTCTTATACCCAAGTATAGATTTTGGGATGTACGTTTACATCTGTGACGTATACAATTGCTTAGTCATCAATTTGCAGATGCCAGAGAAAAGCATTTGGCAGGTGTGTTGTGCATAGAGATGCATTTGATGTCAAAGGGCATACAAAAGCTTTTTTAACATTTCACACAAAACCACAAGATGAAAGCAGACAAACTTTATGGTTTACTGTACACTGATTACACGAGTAGCACTAATCATTTATTGACTATGAAGTAGAGCAGTAAAACAGATGTCCCAGTTAACTTTAGAGAGTCCTACAGAAGGCATAAAAAAGGGCTATGTGGTAAAAATGTCTGCCGCCCTGCTGCTCTTGATGAACTATCTGTGCCAAATGCTTGACACTGCTTGCGTAAGTAGGGTTCTTTTAAAAAATGACTGCATTTGCATGACAAAGGCAGATGGCTTCAGGGTACTAAGGAGGGAGGGGGCGAGGGTTGGGTGGGGGGGGTCTGAAGGAGGCAGGAGACAGACTGGGACTCTTGGACAGACGCACTGGGATCGTTGGCTCTCTCCCAGTCAGGAGAGCAGACACTCTGCCTGACATGCTGGATATTGATGCCGACGCACTGGATGAGGAGTCTGGACCAGATTTGGGTTTGATCATACAACACATGGAGCTCGTTCCCAGATAACTCAGAGGGACTTTCTGCTGCCCTGAAAGGAAAATGGAGATTTTACAACTGAGAGTGCAACAATGAATCAGGATATGCACTCCAGATAACTATCAGCTGAAGAGCGATACACTAAAATGCTGGCTTGCCTGAGATCTTCTGTCTGAGATATTATTGGCTTAAATACTAATAGTAAATAAGGTATTTGTATTTAGTCACTTTGTGACCTGTCAGAGAAACCTTTCTTTGAAGTGAAGTACACCTGGATCCAGTGGATCCGACTATTTTCTAGGTAAGCTCAGCTGGAGTCTACACTGGCTTAGAGATGACTGGAGCCCTGCACACTGGACTCATACTCTTCTCAATTGTGGTAATGACCGCCTCATTCTATACTATACAATACAACATGCAAACACTGACATTTAGAATTCACTGTTGTATTTGAAAATGCTATGCAGTGCATCAACTGTTAAATATTTGAATTGAATGAATGTTGTCTATATCTATAATGTGCAGGAAAATGCTCCATGGCAACTGTTAAAATAATAAAAAATTAATTCTCCCATAGGTGGTTTGTGAGAGTGAGCCAACACATGCTGGGCCAGACAGAGATGGGGACTCACGTGGTGAGTCAGTTAATCACTTTTAGTGGCTATTTAATATCCAGCAGTTTCAGTTCATAACACTGGCTTCTCTTGTCTGTCTACTCCATACATAAAAAAAAATCATTAAATATGTATTTGAGTACGACACTTTTATTCATTCATGCATTTTCTTTTCTCCTCAGGGCAATCCAGACTGGTCCATATAACTTCACACTGGGCCTTCCAGTTGGTCAATGACTCACTGGCCTTCTCCAGGGCTGACAGCTTCTGCAGAGGCCAGTTCAGCTCCCTCGCCACCCTGGACAAGCCGGAGGACCGGGATGGAGCCTTAGAACTGCTTCGGCAAACTGGACTTCACTCACCTATCTGGGTGAGGAATCCCAGTAAAGCATCCTCCAAACCTGTGGCCCTTTCCAAACAATGTGAGTGAAACCACTGAACATAAAGCTAATGTAAATAATGAAGTACAAAACTAAACTATGCAATTTGATTAACTACTTCTTCTTCTGGTCTTCTTCAGATGTACAGTTCTCAGCTCTAAACTTTCCAAAGGAATCCAGTGAGGGCTTTGCTCGTGTCAACATGTCCTTTCCTGCTCTATCGTCTGTCAGTGTGTGTGTTCGTGTTCAGTGGAACCCAGAGTGGAATGAGGTGTCCACCATCTTCTCTTACGCCGCACCTGTCTTCACCAATGAGTTCCAGCTAAGAGGCCAAGTGGACATGCAGGGACGCATCCTCTTGGCACTCATCATCCACGGAAAGCACCTGCCATATAAAGCATCTTTCCCCAACGATGGAGCTTGGCATCACGTCTGTGTCACGTGGCACCGGAACAGGAGCCACTGGGCTATCTATGTAGACGGGGACATGAAGGACATGGGCTCTGGCACAGACAATTCCAGGGATATCTATGGGGATGGCATACTTATTCTGGGTCAGGACCAAGATTCATTTGGAGGGAATTTCACAGAGCCCTTTTTTGGAAATATCACTGACCTGAATGTTTGGAATATATCTTTGGAAAAATGGCATGTCCGTGCCCTGAATGCATGTTCTGCCATTACACCGGAAGTGCTTTTCAGTTGGAAGCTTGATCATCTAAGCAGCCACCCAGTGGTGAAAGAGGTGCAGGCCCTTCTGCATTGCCCAGGTAAGATCACATTTTGTATTTGCTGGTTCCTCTTTCAGGGACGGATCTTTTCCAAGGGTTATCTGTTATCAGTCATGAGTTATAGATCCATGAGTTTAATGGCTCATCAGATGACAGAACACTGAAGAGTGTTTTTAAAATTATGTAACTGGATTTGACAACTCTAGAAAGTTATCACCATGATAATCATTTTATCTTTTGTGACAACAATTGTGAGATGAACAGCAGAGACAGAGAATCTATCATGCTGCATTTTTTTGTTGTTTTTTTTTATTTTTTTTTTGGCATTCAGGTTGTTGTCATCGCAGTGGCCACGTTCACGTCTTTTTTCACATAAGAATAATGTTAGAGGCACAAGTTAAGGCCACTAGTCTTCAGATCTCTAACAACAGGATAAAACTTGACAAATCAGTGCATTATTTGCTGAAAGAAAAGATGTACATAGTAATATTCCTTCAGTGATTTTATGTTATTTTATTTTTAATTTGATTTGGTTTCATTTGAGCTTGAAGTAGGTGAATGTGGGTGTGTTATAGAGTCACTCCAGTCATGGAGAGTTCTTTGGTGAGTACGATGATATGGTAACTGACAGAAATGAGGTCAGGTATTCAGATTCTGGAAAAAAAAAACAACAAAGACTAAAAGTCAGGAGACCCCTCTTGCTTTCCCTGTGAGTCCCGCAACTTTATGGAAGTGAGTGACATAGTAAACTGCTTAGAATACTTTAACCAACTAATTCTAACTAACTAGCTTGTCACTTTATGTAACAAATTCATGCTACATGTTAATATACTACCATATTCTCTTACTTTTTTGTTGTCCAACTCACATCCTTGTGTCTGATGCCAGATCAGTGAGGATAGTGTTGTTGCCTTAGGTTTGGAGTCATTCAGAAATAATTACACTCTTAAATGGCCTGTAAACCCAGAGAGTGTGAAGCTGAACTGTCCGACAAAGAGGCACAACTAGAAACACATTAGGATGACTGAGTGGACAGAATGAAGGGGAGTGAAAGTTAGACAGAGAAGCAGGGAGGGAGGGATGGATGGAGGGGATTCCCACAGCTCCGGCAGTGTGGGGGCAGCTCGGGGAGAACAGAGGTCCACGCAGTGCTGAACAGAAACTCCTCCTGATTCTGAGTTTCCTTTCCTCTTACAATAACAAATCAAGCTGAAGAATCTGAGTTTTTTTAAATTATTATTTTCATTCATTCTAACATATTTGTACTTAAATTCAACCCTTTAATGTTCCTGAATGCCATCATTCTTTTGAATCAGCTCTCATCCTCATCCATTTATATTTTTTACCACTGAAGACATTTGAACTCTCTCTCTCTCTCTCTGCATGTATGAATGTTTGGCTCTTATGAATGTGTTTGTAGCACTGAGCCAGCAGATGGAGCTGCAGGGCTGCAGGACTCTCCAGGGCTGGGCGGATCAGCTCCCACAGTTCGGCCTGACAGACTGTTCTGATCCACTGCCATTCATCTGCAGCAGCAGCAGAGGTGAGCTTCACACACGGTCCACACGAACAGAGGTTGTCAGGTTTTGTCAGGGTTTGTTATTATTATTAATGAACAGAAGTGGCAACAATGATAGCACATGTTGAAGGAATACATTATGATGTAGTCTGAATAAAATGATGCATCTGATGAGACTAAACCTGTCGGATATATATATATATATATATATATAGATATATATTATTATATATATATATATATATATATAAATATATATATTATAAATATATATAATATATATAGATATATATATATTAATAGATATATATATATAAGATCTGAAACATTCACTTTAAAATGTAAATGTACCAATGCAGTAAAAATAAAAAGTTATTAGAAGTCAAGAAGTTATTAAATCCAAACAGCCAAAGACAAGCTTAACCCGCACAGAAATAGTTTAATAGCAGACTCAATCATCTAATTGAGATCATCTTATTTAATGTAGATGGTTCATATCTTGTTCATTCAGTTAGCTGTTTAGTGTCTTTCTCCCTCCATCTCTCCTTAAAACAGGTCTAAGTTTTGTTTTAAGGCCTTCTGCACAGTGCCTGAATATTATTCAGGTGCTAAAAATAAAATACAGAAATCCTTTCTTTATTCATATCTTTTTATTTGCCTGAAGCTATTCAAAGTTAAACATACATAATATGCACAATATAATACTGCATATCTTGCTGGAAATCTTGTCAGAATTTGAGTTCTTAAGTATAGAATGTAAACTCCTACGTTTCCAGGACACAACAGAGGACTGATTTCTACTGGGGTCCCCATCCCTGACCTCACTTTTCAAAATCCCCCTCACCTTTATTGTTTCTCATTCTTTCTTTCATGCAACATTTTCTTTTTAGCATTGTCCTCCTACTTCAGCTGTTACTGTGCACAAAGCAGTGAGTTTAAACAGCAGCAGTAGCACACTGAGTTTAGTGCAGAGATTCTTTTGTTGGACTTGGTTTTGCCTCTGAGGCTACATGCAGGCTTTTTGGTGAAGGTTGTTAGGGTTAGCTACAGCCGTGTTTAAACCCCTTCTTTATTGTCTGTGAAACACAACAGGCTATGCATATAAAACTTCTTGTAGGTGAGAAGGGAGTTCATGAGTATATGATGTGAAGTGAATATGTCATTTCATTTTGGGAGTATAATGATGACCTGTGACCTCAAGTAGTTACTGTCAGTGGTTACTGAAGTGACTGATACAATTAAGAGTACAAATGTCTAAAAATATTTGCCTTCTGTAACTAAATCATAATATGTGAGCCTTAAATGAGGAAGAGCTCCCTGTTGACAGGGAGATCAGTGTCTGCAGGGAGTTTAATGTTTGATTTCCCAGCACGCTTCAGCGGGCTCACAATGAGTTCTTTGAACAGCAGAGCATTCTGCCATTAATATCATCCACGCTGATGTTCTGCTGTTTTTGGCACAGAGCGATACCTGAAGATAAAGCAAATGAGTGATTCTCAGAACTCGCAGCCCACTGCCTTCATGAACCATCTGATGGAGCTCTCCAACCAAACCCAGGTAGAGAACCCAAACACCTTTATTCAGACAACTGCCCTTCTTTCCCTGCTTCTTCAAATATTTCACTACCTGAAAATGTCTGCCTAACATAGAGTAAAGACTTGTTCACAGTTCAGCTGGTGTGTTAAGATGTTTGTAGAATGAAACATCAAATTTTCTTTTTTTTTATTTTTATTGATCACAATTAATTGATAAAGAATCATTCAAGTCTGTTTTTAGGAGCATTTGATGTCAGTTTCTGATGCTGGTACCAATGTTTTGACTTCATAATGTTGGTCTTATGTTCATATAAATAATGAAAAAATAATTATATCAGTTTACAGGAGCATTAACATTTTAGAATAATTGTCAGTACTGAGAAATTATAAAATAAATATGTAATGAAATATCTTAAATGATATATAGGATATTGGGCACTCTGTTGGACTTCCTATGGAGTCCCATAAAATATTAGCATCACCCAGTGTTCATAAAAAATAAAAACAGTATTAACATATGTATGATGACGAATGAAAGAAGTGCTGTAGCTCTGTTTAACCTCTGTTTCTGTCTCCATTCTCAGGTAGTGCTGGGGCAGCAGCCGTCAGGGCTGAGCAGCCTGGCCCAGGCATCTGCCCTGCTGGATGTCTCTTTCCAGGCCCTGGAGGACACCCAGCAGGAGGGTCTTCAGCCAACAGACATGGTGTCCCTCATCCAGCTGCTGTCTCTGGCTGCTGAAGTCCCCACACAGCCTCTCGTCGATGCCACCAACCACAGCCAGGACAACATCCAGGAGCTCAGCCAGAACTTCATCAGTGTGGCTGACAGCATCATCAGTGAAGACAACGCCCTCAAGTGGCAGGCCATCAAAGAGGTACTACAGCTACAGTAGAACTGCATATTTCACTTTGTCTTCAGGCCTGATGCATGTGTGAGATTGTGTATTGTATCATTGTCTGATATGACATAGATTTAGAATATATAATATATAGATATATGAATATATTTTGAAATCCTGGGATTGACTTCTGTTGTGCTGACTGTGGGAAAAGTTCTGACAGCATGTCGTAGCAAAACCACAGCAGGGGGATCACTGAGAGACAGACAGACAGATAGACAGATAGATAGATAGATAGATAGATAGATAGATAGATAGATAGATGCTATTTCAGCTCTGAAGCACTGGAGGGCACTGTGCTTCTATACATGTATTATTGTAAGAGCTTATCATCAGCACTGTAAAGATGAAATTACCACAAGAATAACAGAACAGAGGTGACAAATGCTATAGCAGCCTCCATACATCCTGTGAGGAAATCATGCTCTAACCCAGTTCACAGTTGGTACATCTCATTCTCTCCAAACTCTATTACCAAGGCTTTTTTTGTCACTTCTGCCTCTGCACTATTGATGTGTGCAACTTGATGAGGTTGCTTTATGACAAGTGTTGTGTTTCTCTCAGCGCTTACCTCCCCCATCCCCCCAGGCCTCTCAGCGCTCCAAGGCCACCTCAGCCCAGACTCAATGGATGAGCAGCACTCTGAAAAACTGTGGCTGTACTCATCCACAAACCTCCCTCGCTCTGCTCCTAGCTCTGTCTCCAAGGCTCAGCTCTTAGATGGGCATATTGAATTCAAAACAGACAATGGCAAAATCTGCAATTGTGCTCTGCATTGTAGGCCAATCTATTGAACTGTGTGTGCCCTCTTCAGCCAAACTCTGCGTAGACTCCTGCAAATAGTTAGCAGTGCTGAAAAATCTTTTTTTTTTATTTATTGTGTGGCATTTGAATGGTCATTTTGAAATGTACCTCTTTAGACAACTGTGCTCAGCAGCGCAGACTGGATGAGTGTCCCTGCTACTTGCCTGTGTGTTTTAGGTGGTGAACGGCCCCATGGATGTGGTCAAGAGTATTGCCCGGATGGTGACCGGCCTGAGCCCTCGCTTGATGGCAGAGACTGATCGCCTGACAATTCACAGTCCGAACATCAGTGAGTCTCACACACACACACACTGACGTACTCAACTGTTTGAAACAATTAGAGCAAAGGAATTTGAAAGAGGGATGACACAGTTAGATCTGGGTCCATAATGAAACTGCTACAATTAAGAGAATGTGCTGACTCTAGTGCTGCATCTCGGATTTACTAGAAATGACAATTGCAACATTTCATCACCTTTTCGTCTCCTTCTTTTCTGAATTGCAAGGTGAGCGAAGCATTAGCACCAACACTTGACTGTCAAAATATATATGTACAATTCACATTTGTATGCTGAGGTATTCACCACCACCGCTTCACGCTTCAGCTCCACCTGCTTCCTCAGCCGCCATTTTTATAATACCGGTGCTCCCTCCCCTTCTGCTATGCAGCCAAAATGGTAACAACTGAGTGCGAGAAGTGTTTCACACTCAGCTTTATGACTGTTGCACAAGGGCACTATCCAGATACTGACAGTACACTACAATACATTTAGCCATAATTAACAGTGTGAATGTACTCAAAATAGTAAGTGTCAGTATGGAAGTACTTAAATTCAGTCGCGGCACATGTCTGCTAACAGACACCAAATTAAATCAAACATTTCATTGATAATGTGATCACCTACCAGACAAATTCAAGTATGTCCACAAAATGGTAAATTGTTTTATTGAAAGCCCTTTATAGCCATTAAGAGGAACCTTCAATAGTATTCTAATAAGGCACCCTAGGTTTGCTGGGATGGTATATTGCTTTGGCATCTGGACTTTAAAGCTACACTTTTGTAGCTCTAACCAACACTGAACTCAACAGGTGCTGAATGAAATAATATCCAATGGGTCAAGAAACATAGGCAGTCCGATGACCAGACAGGTTGTGAACAAACACAGAACAACAGTACCACTGTAACCCTGTAACATCCTCAGTACGGTCTAGACATTTCAGGTGCTCTCTCAGTTTGACCGTGACATAAAGTGAATACTAATCTGACAAATCTGTTGAGTTGTTGTGTTCACAGCCTTTCTAATGGTCTAATTGTTTGTGCTTGTTGCCTCATTAGACCAAATTTTGGGTTCAAGCTGTTACTAGCTATTTTAATGCGGTGTCCAGAATTTGAGAAAAACCGTGAAGATTTGTTCCTGGAACTTCTGACACATCAACGTTTCTTTTAAGGCGTCCAATTTTCTTTATCTCTGCTTGCACTTAAGGATGCAGCAAGAAAAGATCTCAAGTAGATTCCTGAGATAAAATAAAGCACTGGCTTCTCGCAATCCAGCAGAAATATGCTAAAGTTGCCATGGAAACACAGTTCCAGCAGAGGTTAATTAATCTTGATTGAAATGCAATATATAATACAAATTGTCAGCATTCTTACAACATTAAAATTGACTTAATAATAAAATATTATTTATCTAAGGAGGTGGTTCAGAAAGTGCTTTTCCAAGATTCTTTGTGCAGAGCAATGAACAGTAACTGCAAATCTGCTCTTTGTTGTCCTGTCTTTTTCAGAACTGGAGGTACAGCAGCACAGGCTGCAGGAAGGATCCAAAGGATCAACCTTCTGTGGGCCTGAGACAGAAAAACGCACCAACCTAGACTGTATTTCAGTCCCACATCAGAAGATACAAGATCTCCATAACAACGGTAGAGGAATGTCACAAGAATTGTCGTCCACCACTTGCATTTACAGCAATCACTTATTCAGACTTATCTGTCACAACGCTGAGTGTTTGCAAAGAGAGAAGACATTTTATTAACCGAAGTCTTGCAATGCACCAACGACATACTTGTGAATGTGTAGCATGTATTCCCTACTTACACTTCCAAGGTCTTGCAGTGAAGTGCAATTGGAGGTGCATTGTTGTGTTTTGCAACAACTATTCATCTTGAACAATAAGCCGTCCTAAATGAACTATATTTCTCTTAGTACTGTGTTATTTGGATGTCTGATGCAAGCATAAGCCTCCTCTTGCTGTTGTGTTATGTGTGCAGGCTTCAATAAGCTCACGTTGGTCAACACGTGGTACGGCTCTCTGCGGCCTCTTTTCAATCCTGAAGAGAACATCACTATGGTTCCTACCGTCACTGACGGCAGCCAGAGGTAACATGACAACACAGTACAAGCACAGTATAGCATGCTTTTCAATAGAAATAAATTTGAATATGAAACCTGTCCATCTGGAAAATATTAACAATAATGTTAAAAACTTGAAATGTGCATTTCAAATGACTTCCTAATTAACTTAACTTGTTTTCTTTTTCTTTCTTGTTTTCCAACATATTTTGCTTATTCTTCCATTTAAGGCCATAGCTTGCTCTTCATAGTTATAATGTGTGACTTTGTGTACATAACCAGGTATTTGGGCACCGTCCTGGGCTCTTCTGTCATATCCACCACAGTGCTGGGAGACGACCAGCCAGTTAGCACAGCAGTTCGTTTCCAGCTCCAGCACCGAGTACAGGTTAGCTACATCTGTCTGAAATGCATCCTTTGAAATTCTATTGCCATTTCTTTTTTTAAAATGAATCATCACATCTATTATATATTCTATGTTTCTTACAGAATCCTGCTGGTACTGTGTATGATCCAGTGTGTGCCTTCTGGGATTTTGATCTCACGTAAGTACCAATAAACAAAGCATTGGCAGTTTGGAGGTCTCAGATGCCTCTGTACTACCGTTATCTAAAACATGTTTCATTAAAAAATGTGATAAATTTTGTATCATTTTTGAAAGCGTTAGAGGATATTTTGATTCTTGGCATTCCTTTTATGTATGCAGTTATGTAAGTATGTGCTGTTGTGTCTAACTAGTCCGGAGGCTGGTGGGTGGTGGAATACCAAAGGCTGTGAGGTAGTGTCCAAACAATATGGATACACCACGTGCTACTGCAACCACACCACCAATTTTGCATTGCTGCTCCAGGTTTACGAAGCCCAGGTAAACATTCCTCTGCCCAACTATCACTCTGTATCTTGTAGGCTTTGTAGGCTGTAGGCTTTCATCTACAGCATGGGCTACTATTTACAGCTCATGCTCTCGTGTGTGTGTGTGTGTGTGTGTGTGTGTGTGTGTGTGTGTGTGTGTGTGTGTGTGTGTGTGTGTGTGTGTATGTGTGTGTCTGTGTGTGTCAGAGGAGTCCAGAGAACGAAAAAGCTCTGCAGGTGCTGACGTTTATCGGCTGTGGAGTGTCTCTGTGTGGCCTCCTCTTCACCTTCATCCTCTTCATCGCTGTGGGGTGAGTCACAAACGTCACAGAGGGCACTCTGTAAAGCGAACAGGGTGAAAAGCATTTCATAAAACCCTGCCAGATTCACATCAATAAATGGAAGAAAAAAACAGAACATTGTGCTCTGCAGATATGTCAACAGCACCATAGTGAAACATTTATGAAAAAACCTGAGAACTACTGTGAGATCTTCACTCAAATACTTCATGCTGTGTGTGTTTACATGCACGGATATGTGTGTGTGTGTGTGTGTGTGTGTGTGTGTGTGTGTGTGTGTGTGTGTGTGTGTGTCTGTGTGTGTGTGTGTGTGTGTACCTGTGTAGTGTCCCTAAATCAGACCGTACCACTGTCCACAAGAACCTGATTGTTGCTCTGGGCATCGCAGAGCTGCTGTTGATTTGCAGTGACTGGGCATCTGCCAATGAGGTGAGGCTTCACAGATTCTACATATTTGTACATTTGAAGTGTAAAGCCTCAATGCCATTTTTTTCTACCTCTGCTTCAATTCAAATCACAGTCCACAATTAGAGAGACAATGAGGTGTTTTTACATTAGCCCTCCCTGCCAGCACTTGTTGCAGTGGTAAAGCACTGGCTGTTCCTCCTCACCACCACCCGCTGTGGACTTGTGGGCCCCCTGCAATATTTTTATTCTCATAGTTCCTTTGAATGTTTTTAAAAAAAATGCAAGGAACTTGATGCAACTTATATATAATATATCTTATCATATTATATCTCTACCGCTGTCTCTTTTTCTTATCTTTGCATTCTTTTAGATGCACCACTGCTCCATTTTGCACATATACAGTTATCAGATCATGTTTTGGTTATTTGTTCAGTTTTTCAGTAGAACTTTTATTATTAATTGTTATTTCATTATTGACATAAATGACTCTGTCATTAGACCATGGGACATAAAAAATGACTTCATGTAGAGGCTCTGCCTTGAGCACTTGAACCTGCTCCATTCTGTAATACACCCATGTTGGAGGATTATTACACAAATCTCACAGTCGTTGGTCACAGATTAAAAATTTTGTGTGCTCTAATCAATTATTAACAATGAAATCATCAACAATAGATCAAATGATCTGGAAAAAGCTGTTTGTAGTGTTGAACGCACAGAGAATTGCAGGCAAAGTTTTTCTCTGACTACATAAGTCAAAGTTCATCTAATAATCCATAAGTAGTTAGGGTTGGGGTTAGGTTTTTATTTATTGAAAGCCAAACCCAATTAGCCAATCTGCTTCAGTGTGTATGTGGTTTGCTCAGGTTCAACTGACAAGCCTGTAACTGTCATCACATTTTGAGCCATATGTCCATAAATACATAACATAGAAAAATGATAACAAATACAGTATGTATAAATCTGTTATGTGAATCAAGTTTGCTGCCGCTCACAGTAAGAAGCTGACTGGGAAAATTTTCCATTATTTTTGAAGATAATCGTGTCATAACCATGTTAATGTGTGAAATAGTTGCCAGGACATCTTCCTTTGGATCAAAGTCCCAATCAGCCACAGCACAGACTGTGATAATCGAAAACTCGAATTTCAGCATACAATGAAAATTTGGTGACTCATTTATATTTCTGCTTGTCCCACACTCGGGTCAGGACGAGTCATTTAAAGTTTCCTGTTAATCAACACTTGATTGAGGTATCTTAAATACTGATTGTGAGGTATCCCTGATCTTTACTGTAGATGTTCTAAGAAAACATTGTGACCCTTAACTTGCACAACCTTACTCAACTTAAAATAATTACTGTTAATTCCAACAAACAAACCCACATCTCCAGAGTTTTTCCATTCAGTCCAAATATGGAGATTGCCAAGAAACTCATGACTGTGATTTGTGCATACAGTCCACAAACCACCTCTTTCTTTTTTTTATATATATATTTTTAATCCTGCAGGCAGCATGCTATGTGGTAACTGCACTACTCCACCTTTTCTTCATGGCTTCCTTCTCTTGGATGCTGGTCGAGGGCCTGCTGCTCTGGAGCAAAGTTGTGTCAGTCAACATCAGTGAGGATCGCAGGATGAAGCTCTACTACATCATCGGCTGGGGTAAAGTCTCATTCCCTCTCAATGGCTTGTCCAGTTGGTGTTTGATGTATGACCTGGTTTTGAATGGAACATTCATTGTCCTTTTTCTTAACATTATAAATCATACACAGTTTGGTTAAGTTAGGGAACAAAAACTACAAGGAGATCATGGTTTGGATTTTTTTTAAAGTATTTTAATTTGTACATGATGTAACTTATGCAAATTACATGAATTGACTTTTGGTTTCACATGGGACATGAACCGTGGTCTCCTGGGAGAAGGTCGACAAACAGTATAAAACATGGACATGGACACTGTGACATCACCCACAGCTTCTGGTCATTGCTTTCTTGGCTGTCCTGCCTCTGTCGGCTCCCAGCTAATCCAAAAATGGGCAAAGAGGTGAAGCGTAGGTGGAGCTGAGACAGGCTTACCTGTCAATCAGAGCAGCCACACTATGATTTGAAGAGGTGACACTGACACTAACACACTCACCTGCTTGCCTCTCTTGTGCATAATTTAGATAAAAACATTTTTAAAAAGCAAGTGCATCAGGAGACTTTTTAGTAAAATGCAGAACCAAAAAAAGTGTCATCGCTCATTATGCCTCTAAAGTGCTAATGCACAATCTGCTTGAAGGACATATCAATAATCTCAACGAGCGTTCACATTTACAGTCAACGTGTGTTAAGTCACTCCTGATGATTTCACTTGTAACGTGTACTGAGAGTGGAATTTAGTTCAGCCTGGTCCAGCTGCTGCAGGAATGGGACATGTTGCTGTCCTCAGACAGCTGATAGGTAGAGTTCATGTGGGGACACACGGGTGGGGAGGGCACATGGAGGCAGCTTCATGTGGCCACAGTGGCTCAATGGTAGTTAGCTCTATTAGAATCTTTTGGGAAAGAATTAGAAAAAAAGACAAGTCATGCAAAATTCTGAGATTATTTCATTCACAACATGTAACCTTTTACATTATTTTATCAGTTTCAGAGCGTCATAGTGATAGTTTTTTTTGTTTTTTTGATATGTTCAGTCCAAAGCCAGTAAGCCAGGACGGTGTCGATGGCTCAGTGTGAAACCAAAATATATAAAGAGAAGATACATTATTAACTTGAGGAATTGAAAGTGATCTTAGCTTCTGTTAGAAGCCACAAATTACACTACAGAGAAAAGAGAGAAACATGTTGACAATGGCACAATACCATTGCAATATCTTTGTATATTTATTTAAAATATAATGTCAACAGGTCACAATTTGCATTTGCACACCAAAAATATTAAAATCTAACTGGCTGATGCCATAAAATATACTAAGCATACTTATCTTCCTGCCAGAAGATGATTTTCCATTTTGGACACATCATTCTCAGGACTAATTTATATTTTAATCAACAGGGAGATTGCAGCATGTTGATAACTCTTTGTCTGTTCTTTAATGCCATCCCAGGGTCTCTTTGTCTGAGGACGATTTATTAATGTTAATTTATGTCAGTGTTACATGAAGCATGTTATGTGATGTTATGTTTTACTGTAACCTTAACCCAGAAAAAAAAAAAAAAAACATCCTGCAGCTGCTACTGTTCATGTTCCCAAATCCATCTGTGAGTGTGTGTTATGTCGCATAATGGCTGAGAACAGTGTGTGAATAAGCACCACAAACACTCGATATTCAGGTGTTCCTTTCAGCTCTCCATGCAGATGTGCTGAATGTTCCCCTTCAGACTAAACAGATGAAGAGAACAGGACAGACTAAATAGTATTCAATGGACGCCGCAGCAATCACTGTTCCATAAATCTGTCTTTTAAACATGCTGCTTTTTTTGTTGTCATAGCTGCCATACTTCATTTTCTTTATCATCTGTTTTTCAGGACTTCCTGTTCTCATAGTTGGGGTAACACTGGCGGTATCAGTGGACGAGTACAAGGCAGATGATCACTGCTGGCTCAATGTGAAGACTGACACGATCTGGGCCTTTGTGGGTCCTGTTATATTTGTCTTGGCGGTATGTAACCACACTGTGTGTGTGTGTGTGTGTGTGTGTGTGTTTTCCAGAACACAGCAGCGCGCCTGGTTTTCAATCAGCCCTAAAGTTCATATGTTACTCTGCTGCTCGTCAAGCTCTACTGGCTACCTGTAGCAGCCCGAATTCAATTCAAATCCCTAATGCTGACTACAAAGTAGTCCCTCGTTCTGCTCCCACCTACTTGAATGCCCTTATACAAGCATATGTTACGGCTCTCTGCCACCTGTATGCTCAGGACAATCCAGACTCTTCTGTCTGTTATTCCGCATTAGTGGAACGCACTACCAGTTCCTACCAGATCAGGGGCGTCCCTCTCTACCTTTAAAAACTTCCCAAAGACCTCTAGCTCTTCAGAGAGTACCTCCTCTCCTAGCACTACCAACAACTGGACAGTGCTTACTGCTGCACTAACATGTCTTAGTAGCACTCTTCCTTGATGGTTTCTCTTTTTTATAAGTCGCTTTGGATAAAAGCATCAGCTAAATCACTAAATGTGATCTATTCCTGCCCAAACCCTCCAACAAAAGGCAGTGAAGAAGACGATAGCCAACAATAGATGTAGACAATGGAAGTGGCTCAGGAAGTAGACCGGGTCGTTCACTAATCAGATAAGCAGCGGTTCAGTCCCGGCTCCTCCAGTCTGTGAGTCGAAGTGCCCTTGGGCAAGATACTGAACCCCAAATTGCTCCTGAAAGCTGCACCAGCTTCTGCATTTCCCTTCTATATTTTCTCTTTGGAACTATTTTTTCCCTCTCGGAGGCCAGGAGCAATGAAAAACGAAATAATGTACATGAACTGAGTACAGTTTACTGTCATGTGATTTCCTGCAGCCTGAGGAGAAGGAGGGTAAACTTTCCCTCTTGTTTGCCAGAGGCCATATTCATGCTGTTGTCCTTTGCCTGCAGGTCAATGCAGTTGTGCTGTGTCGGGTTGTCATGGTGACTGTCTCCAGTGCTCGTCGTCGTGCTAAGATGCTCAGTCCAAGCTCAGCATCAAAGATGCAGGCCTTTGACCTCACCTGGTGAGATACGTTTCTCTACCTCTCTCTATCACTCTTTCTCCATCTCTCCCTCTCCACCTGCTTTCTATGTGTTTTCTTTCATGCGTCTTTTTCTCTTGTGCGCCCACGCCTCTTTCACTCTCTCACTCACACATGTTTGCTTTTTGGTCTTGCCAGCCATAGTCAACAGAGCCAGTGTGAGAGCTTGGGAGTTTGGGCTCGGGAGTCTGCTGTGGGAGTTGCAAGGGCTTATCAGCTTAACACCAGGTCCCAACACAGCTGAATGTCTGTGTTCCTGTCTGTGTGTGTTGGGTGGGTGTTGGTGGTGGTGGTGGTGTGGTGGTGGTGGTGTGGTGGTGTTGGGGGGGGCTTGGGGTGCATCTTGGGATCTGATCTTAAAACTACATTCTGCCATAATTCCGTTAATTTTGATGAATTATTTTTTAAGTGCTGTAATCTCAGCTTCCATCTACTGTATGTTCACTTCTTCACTGACCATGGAACCCATTCTTAGTCCTGTTTTTTACCATGTCTCGGAGAAATGCTGCTACTTTTATGACTTCTAATCATGTTAAATGATGTCTGTCAATGTTTACCTTATTGTCACTGAATCCCATGACCTGAATCATACCATTAATGCATTCATCTGACTTGTATTTACAATGTATGCTGTGCAATGTGGTCATCTGATTCTCTGACTTCCCTACCCTGTCAGTTGCACTCAGCCTCCAACCCGTGCATCTCCACTACAGTCATCAGTCTGTAGTGGAGGCTCAGTACAGCTGGTCCATGTAGTTTTTTTTTTTTAATCTACACTGTATTTTTTAAATGTTCCACAAACATGAGGAAATATCTTTGAAATAGAAATATATTTCCTATTACAACCATACATGTGTATGATTGTCAGTCAGAGCTGAGCAGCAAACACAATTTCCCTATTCATAGTGACAGGTCTGTTTATGTTGCTATTGGTTACTGGATGATAGTACAAACATTTCTAGTAATTCTGCTACACTATAGGTATGTATACAGGCATTTCTAGTAACATAATCACAGGTGAGGAGTGTTTCTGACAAACTATATATGTGCAGGTGATGCCTTTATGATAAAACACAATTTACCCTGATGCACATGCTATGCAGATCCCTTATAGAACACATTCCTGATCTTATTTCATGCATGGCTGAGGGTTTGTTTGCTTTCGTCTTTTTATTTCATCATTTACTATTCCAAGTATTCATTAAATATCTTGTTTTTGATTACTACCAATATTTTATTTTATTTTGTTTTTTTGTGTGCAAGGTTGATTTAAAACAAAAAAAGGGCATACTATAATAATAATTTTGTTAAATAAGCATTTTATCATTGATTTGGACCAAACGGTAAAATATTTTATATGTGAAATATATCTAGTTGTCACAAGCATTCAGGAGATATGACATTCAAGTCCACAGATTTTGAAGTTCTGTAAGGAAAACTTCATGGAATATTAAAAATATAAAACTTCTTCTGTAGTGGAAATTCAGTCTAGAATTTTGTTTCTCAGACAAAAACACAAGGTTCATTGTTATAATGCTAGCGTCTGGCCAAATTGCAACAAATTTGACACTTCACCTTCTCAAACCCTTAGTAATATACCCACCAAGTGTAAAGTCGGATGAACAGACAGAGATTCCTTCCTTGATAATTAAATACTGTTCTATTTGTTTGTTTCATTTTGTTGACCTCATTAACATTAGCTGGCTGGAATAGAATATTTTACAGCTGGCCATGTTTCTCTTTAGCATTAATGATAGATGTCATGGTCAGGGTAACCTCTTTTTGACCAGCGTTGTGTATTCAAAGGGTAATGTCAAAATGGAGTTTTATACAAAAAGCATGAAAGAAAAAAAATAAAATACTTTTGTCCCACGTTGTGCATTAAAAGGTCAAAGGGTCATTAAATATATTACACATGGCAACCAGAGACCCTGCTTTTCTTTGGAGCTAATAGTCCAAATAAGAACTGCTGACAGTCAGTGAAGTATCCAGGGCAATGGGAACTAGTACTAGTACTCTTTAAAAATGGCATTGTTCAGTTCAGAGCACCACGTATAAAACATTATTCACCAAAACCAGACAAATAAAACCAAAACTATGCATGGCTAGACATTATTAGAGATAATTAATTTTTTGTATTGTGGCGGAAGTGTCCCTTTAATGCATCGAATCACTTCCTGTCAGTACGTCTACATTTCTTTCATGTACTTAGAATAGAAGAGTAAGAATTAAACATAATGGATTACATCTACTGTATGCTCACTAAGTTCTAGTGACACTTACTTTCAGTATTTTGAGTACAAATGTGCTTTTTCAGATATATAGATATACTGTATACAAGTCAGTATACTTGACTTAGAAGCTATTACTAATATGTATCACGGCTAATAAGTTATTTTTTCATGTTTAAGTTCATCAGTCCAACATGCAGCAGCTCTCTTCCATCCAGGTTTACTTTTCAGACGTTTGTCTTAGCCTGATGGAAATGCAACGACTCTATCCCCACTCTCGCTGGGTCTCTTCATTCCCTCATGAACAGACTGAAGGTAGATGCCTGTGCCAACTCTGGAGTGTTCAGGAGATTAGAGGGAAAATGACTTTCAAAAATAAAAGGGAAGAGAGGGAAGTGGGTGCCGGCTTTGTCCTTGCAGACACAGTGTAGTCTGAAAACTCAATCTTTCTACCCAGGTGCAGCAGTGTGACAACAATAGTGGTTTGAACAAAGGCAACCTTTTCCGCCTTGCCCCATGAAATAGTTATTGGCCGTATAAACACCAGGATCATTGAAAGGATGATTGCAAAGAAACAGGAGTATGACGGCGGTAGGCTGTAAAAATCTATAGCTGTGTGGAGATGTGTGATGAGGATTCAAGGAGGAAATATTTTAGAAGAAAATGCTGTGGGAACCTTCAGTCTGTACCCATGTTTTCTGAAATGTTTGACAAAAAGATGATGCGCAGAGAATGTGGGTTTCATGATTTGTGTATTCATGATTCACGTATGTGCATTTTGTGAATGTTTGCAGGGCTGTGACTCGACCAGTTCTTATCCTGCTGCCAGTACTGGGTCTGACCTGGTTGTGTGGAGTCCTGGTCCATCTGTCTGTGGTGGTTGCCTATATCTTCATCGCTCTCAATGCCTTCCAGGTAAACAATGATATATAATATTTGCAAACTTTATGTTTACATTTAATTCAAATCTCTGGATAATGGTATTATATTAGTGCCTACTTAGAGCTGTGGCCTTATAATAACATGTATGAATGTATGAATGCATGCATGCATGTATTGAATGATCATTTATCAGATAAAGAGCCAGATATTTGTAGGTGGAGACAAAAACAGAGCAGTACTGAGCCCAGAGTAAATATTGGACATAACTTTGCCAGCTGGACACAAACATAAGTCCAGATGAATGCTAATGTCGCCATACTAAGTCTTCAAGCTAAGGTAGCGTTTTGCTTAACTTCAAAAGTATTCATATAGGTGATCTCATTGAGTGTACACAATGAAATGAAAATGCACATTATAATTTCAAATGAAAAAAAAAAGTGAGGAATGTTCTTTTCAAAGCTTTTGTTAACTCATTACATGTGAGCTGAGGACAGAGGTAGTTTGGCTGAAAGTGTGTCATGGAGGTAGCATATGTCTCTCTGCATGTTCTTCAGGACAGCAGTGGGGTTGACCATGGGGAGCTGGGCTGTAGTTACATCTATGTCCTTTTGTTGCATCACAAGGAACTTTATTCTTTAAAGCCACAATGCTAACAGTTATTGGCATTTTACAAAGCCTCACAAGTTGTGGTGGTTAAAGGTCAATTGTTCTTGTTTTTAGTCCAGTCAGTCTCATGTATTACATATTACCTCACACACTAACTTTAAGGGTAGTACAAGAGGAAATCATTTGACCAATTGCTTTGTCTTCTGGGGAGCATGAATGTTCACATTTCATTGCCAGGAACGTCCTGGAAGGGTTCAGGTCCTGGAAGGGTTCAGGTCCTGGAAGAGTTCAGGTCCTGGAAGAGTTGGAAGATTGTAGCCAGTAACCTTGTCAGCAGACCGAGACATAGAATATAAATAATTATTATTGTGTGTATTGTGTGTGTTGTCTGCCCATCTGCAGCTGTAATTTTTATAAATGTAACTGTGTATTCACGCAAAATGAGATGTGTGTGTGTGCGTATGTGCATGTGTGTGTGTGTGTGTGTGGGAGAAGACAGTCAGGCCTTTGAAAGACTGAAGGACAGGTCATACCACATCTACCTTCATCTCTCCTCCCCTGATAACACAGCAGTTACTTCCTCTCTCAAACATTCTTCCCTCACTTCAACCTTTCCCATACACTGTCCTTGTTTTTCTCAGACCTTCCATCCACTCTGTACATCTCTCCCTCTCTCTCTCCTTGTCTTTTCTGACCCCTCTTACCCTTCCGTGCTATTCCCCAGCCTTTAATTAATCAAAATGAGCTTGGCCTGAAGAGAGCTGCTAGTTAATTTAGATTTACTGCCAGTATCCAGCTGAGGGTAGATAACGCTACAGTAGGAGTTCTTCCTTGTATAGGTAAAAAAAACCTTACTGCGTTGCTTGGACAGACTATAAAAGTATAAGAGGGAGAGGTAGCGGTAGAGTAAAGATCCAGCAGAGATTTCAGTTCACTGTATTCCCTAACGTCCAGCATCTGATATAATTAGGTTTTTTAACTTATTATTGTAGGTTATTGTTGAATACATTTAAAGTTGATGAATTAAATCTTTTCATGAGTTGTCCATTAAAGGACTGTTTCATTCATAATTCTCTTTTGATACCACAAAGTAGATTGTACTGGGCTTAATTACATTTCAATTATTACATTTCTTGCCGCATAAACGTAAGTCTCTGTCTAGCTTTGGTAAAGTGGAGACTTAAAAAAAGTTGTTTACCCGCAGAAAGACATAGCCCTACAGCCACTGAGGTGGCACATGAAGCAGAGGAAGTTTGTCTGTAGCCTGGAGAGGATTTATAAATAGCAAAACAATAAAAGCTCTGATGGAGTCACGGTTAGATTAATATGTCCTTCAATAATAGACGCTTATCTAACAGTGGTTATGCTTGCTCTGATTAGAAACGTAATCAGAACACTGTGTTGACTTGGGTTCTAACTCACTCACATCGCTGCCTTAATCACATGTATTAAAGTCAACACAGTTGCTCATGCATAGCTGCTCCAAAATATAAGACTCAGTAGGCCTTGAATTCTTGTGATCTCTGTCCTCTGAAGTGTAAACTGAGGACTGTTGACAACAGCCACAAGAACCAGTTAGCTTATCTCCCTCTCTATCCAATTAGAAACTCCCCCCTTAGATTTTCATTGTATACACTGAAATCTATGTAGACCTTTATATTTAGTGTGTGATTCTTCAGATCAGTGGACTGTAAACTATTATATTCAATATATAGCGCCATATCATAACAAAAGTTATTTCATGACACGTTCCATACAGAACAGGTCTAGACTGTACTCTTTATAATATTATTTACAGACTGTACTCTTTATAATATTATTTACAGAGACCAACATTTCCACCATGAGCAAACACTTGGCAACGGTGGCGAGGAAAAACTTCTAAAAGAGCAGAGTGGCAGAAGTTTGACGAGGATGTGGACAAGGTGCTGGAAGCAACAGCCAAAGGAGATGTTGAGAGGAGGCTTCAGACTATGACGACATCATAATGAGTATGACCGCTGAGAGGTTTGGTGTTGAGGAGGAAAGGGCGGCCAAGCAGCCTTACTTCAAGTACCAGAGGGCAGTTTAAATCCATAACATCAGGACAGAACTGAAAGCTTTGAAGAAACAGCACCTCTGGTAGAGCTCCATCTCATGCTCAGGAAGAGGCTCCTAATCCTGCACAGAGCAGAACAACACAGGAGACGGCAGAGGGAGAGGGCTAGGAAGCGGGTTGCCTTCATCAATAACCCTTTCGGCTTCATGAAGGAGCTCCATGGACAGAAACGAAGTGGACACCTGGCCTGTTCGAAGGAGGAAGTCAACCAACACCTCTACGACACCTTCAGCGACCCCACCAAAGACCAAGAACTAGGACAGTGTAAGGCTGTAATAAGACCACCAGAGCCTGCTGAGGCCTTCTATCTGAGGGAGCCACTACTGAAAGAAATTCAGGAGGTGGTGCAGAAAGCAAGGACCAGGTCAGCACCAGGACCGAGCGGAACGTCCTACAAAGTCTATAAGCACTGTCCCAAGTTGCTGCACCGGCTTTGGAAGATCTTGAGGCTCATCTGGAGAAGAGGAAAAACAGCACAGCAGTGGTGGTTTGCAGAGGGAGTGTGGATTCCTAAAGAGGAGGACTCCAAGACGATCAGCCAGTTCAGAATAATCTTGCTGCTCAGTGTCAAAGGAAAGATTTTCTTCAGCATTGTAGCTAAGCGACTGACTGATTTCTTCCTCAAGAATGGATACATTGACACCTCCGTGCAGAAGGGTGGCAGCTCTGGCATACCAGGATGCTTAGTGCACACTGGCGTGGTCACTCAGCTCCTCAGAGAGGCAAGGGAGAACAAGGGCGATCTGGTGGTGCTGTGGTTAGATCTGGCCAATGCCTACGGCTCAATGGCCCACAAGTTAGTCCTCGAAACACTGGAGAGGCACCATGTTCCAGCTGCAGTAAGAGAGCTCATCCTGGATTACTACGGTGATTTCAGCCTGAGGGTCTCAGCAGGATCATCAACATCTAAGTGGCACAGATTGGAGGTGGGAATCATCACAGGCTGCACCATCTCAGTGGTCCTGTTCGCTCTAGCGATGAACATGTTGGTGAAATCAGCAGAACCAGAGTGCAGAGGTCCCAAGTCCAAATCTGGGATCCACCAACAGCCTATCCGTGCCTTCATGGATGACCTGACAGTGACCACAGAGTCAGTGCCTGGAGGCAGATGGATCTTGACGGGGCTGGAGAGGCTAATGGGATGGGCCAGGATGTCATTTAAGCCAACGAAGTCAAGATCCTTGGTCTTGAAGAAGGGCAGAGTAGCAGACAAGTTCCGCTTCTCTATCTCAGGAACACCAATCCCCACCATCTCTGAGAAGCCGATAAAGAGCTTGGGAAAGTTCTTCGACAGCAGCCTTAGGGATTCAGCCTCCAACAAGAATACCTGTGAGGAGCTGGAGGGATGGCTGAAGGATGTGGACAAGACAGGCCTCCCGGGAAAATTCAAAGCGTGGATTTACCAACACAGGATTCTGCCAAGGATACTGTGGCCATTGCTTCTCTATGAGTTTCCGATTACTACCATCTCAGATCTGGAAAGGAGAGTCAGTCGCTACTGTCAGAGGCAACAAAGAGTGTCGTAATGCTGGAGCTCACTGTGCCGTGGGAAGAGCGAATGGAGGAGGCCTTTGAGCGGAAGAGGGGGAAATATGACGGCCTAGTCAGCAACTGCCACAGACGAGGCTGGAAGTTTTTTGTTTGCCTCTGTGCAGGGCCTACACTGCATTGGGCATCACAGGAGAGAAAAGGAGAAGGGCCATCCGGAACAACACAGAGGCAGCAGAGAAAGCCTCTAGGTGGCTCTGGATAAAGAGAGCGGATCCGTGGTTAAATGTTGCTAGGGGAACACACTGAGGCGTCATGAACGTCAGCTGGGCCGCCTGAGAGAGGGTGTCTGATGTTCGAAAGGCCCGAAACACTCAATGATCTCAGGTCCATCACTGATGATGTGCCCCAGCTAAGCATCAGTAGATATTTCATTATAACTCTTCGAGGCAGAGGTGGAGTTAACGTGGCGTTATAGTGACTCAAAACTTGTTAAGGAGGAGGTTGGGATGGATGCATTTGTACAGAGTGTCTCACCCGGACACAGCTTGCGTCTTTTAACAATGACTACAATCTTTTCTCTGTAGATTTATTCTTGGACGAGAGACAAACAGAACAGGGACCCCCACATGTGATTAATATTTTAAAATGTTTCACATATTAAGCCTGGCCTAAAATAACTTTTATATTTACTTTATTCAGCTTTTGTTTCACCTTTTTGACCTTATATACTGGGTTATTAGCCAATGTGTTTATTAAAAAGTTGTATAATTATTATTGGTTATTAAATGCCAAGCGCTGTCCATCTTTAGACATGTCTACTATTTCATCCAATTGGAGTGCAAATGCCTCCGCTGTTTGTAGTTTCTCAGTCATCTGCACCCGCAGATTCACCATTATTTTGGTGAAAATTGTCAGTTATTATGACAAAAATTGGCGGACCGCCTGCATTGCCTCTGCGGTAACCTGCGGACCCCTGGTTGAAGACCCCTGGCCTAAACTGATCTAAGCCTTTATCGTTGAGGTTGCAGATCAGAAAACGCTCAATTAAACATTTTTGTAAAGATCACGTGGGTTCTGAAAGGCACTGACAAACTACGCTACAGATCAGGACGCTAACTTATAAACTGCTCCATATAGGTTGTTGTGGAAGGTGCTAACTAACAACCTCTTCCTGATTTGTGATTTAAGAAGTTATATACAAAGTTAAACTAACTCTTACAATACTTTAAACAACAGAATTTGATTCACACCTCAAAAAAGCAGCTGAATGCACAATAGTTGAGTTACTGTAGAGTTACTCCAGCAGGAAGTACCTGCCAGACAGTCCAACAAACACTCTTAGTCCAAACATTTCCCCAAACTTTCCAAAAACAACAAGCTGACAACTCAACTCGCATTTCTGTCACTTTTCATGCTTACAACAGAGTTTAGCACTATGAATGCCATCCCTGAGAAACTCTGTGCACTGTTGTGTACAGCTTCTAAAGGTTACCCCCCCCCCCCCCCACCCCCCCCCCCCCACGATGCCCGACTTTTCATTGGGATCATCTTCAAACAGTTCTGCTTGCTGATGCCATCTCATTTTTTTTTTTTTTTTTTACAATCATTAAGAAAAAAAACACATTTTCCAAATGACATTTCTGGTTCATTTTTCTTGTAAAAGTTATAAGACACAAGAGATCTAATTTGGATTCAGTTCAGCCACACCCTGCTGAATCCAACTGAAGCTTGTGCCAAAAGGGAGTAGAAAACCACCCACAGACTGAGAGCACAAGGAGGTATTTTGCAATACATGTTTCTTTTTTGTTAGTAAAGAGAAAAGCATTTGACAGAGGTGACAGAGTGGAGTACTAAACAGATTTGATGAAGACATTGTCAATAAAAGCTATTTGAATAGAGTTTATTATTCTCCGTTTTCCACCTTTCACATGTGTTTCATAATGTGCCTGTCTCCTCACCACAGGGCCTGTACATCTTCTTCGTGTATGCTGTTTACAACAGTGAGGTAAGGAGGCATTCAGTCCATTGTCAGTGTGATTGACTGTCAGCACTGCGGCAGAGACTCAGAATGTATCTTTGTACGGTATGTGAGGCTGCCATCCATTTGGACAAACCCGTGGGTGTAAAAATGCTGCTTCTCATTTAGGTGAGGAATGCCATAAAGAGGATCAAAGAGAAGAGGAAGGCCTTATCTTTCACGGTTAGTGAGTAAAAAGCACACAGCAATGATCTGGTCCATCGTTACGGTACAGAAAATCTCTACAAATATTAATTTTACTTTGCTTTTGTGTGGACAGTTTGTTAGTGCATCAGTAGTGTAGTAGCAATACTACTGCACATATTATGTTTTATGATAATAGTATCACTCTGCAGCCTTTCTTAAAGGGTTCTGGTGTATTTTCAGAACTGTTCCCAGCCAACCAGCTTCCTACCCTCCCAGAGGGCCCCGATTACCTCCTGGGGCCGCAGTCCTCCAACCCCCTCCAGCCCTGAGACCAGTGAGACCTCTGGACCCACCAGCTCCACCTCCACATCACTGGTCATTAAGAATGGTATACTGCAAAGAACCACTGAAAATTGTATCACTATGTAGTAAGGAATTACTGTTTAGAGGCACCCAGTCTGGCAACACTGTACATGGGCTGCACACATTAGTCTGATATTTCTTTTAGTGTGGGAATGTCAGGGCAGGTGTGTGACTGCCAGAGCCAGACCTATGGGTGTATATATGGCTGTGTTTAATATGACGTCTTTATAGGCCCTCTGCAGATCACCACTCTGACTGTAAACAGATTTACTCCTCCTTTATAACCTCTCTGTTCACTTTGTGTCAGGTCAGAATAGCTGTGACAGTAGATACACTGACTTCTGGTAATTGTAGTCCTCAGTGTGTAGCACAAAATCAGATTTTGACTATTTATAAAGCAGCAGAACTTTGTGGGGGGTTAGAGGACAGGTCAGGATTAAACTATAGAATCTACCCCCTGTATTACAGGTTATCGAGGGCTGATGATGGTATCTACTGATTCATTTTACTGCGCTCACTGAAATAAGTGAATGATGAGTACAGATAATTATAGACTGATGACACCATTTAACTTCATTTTAGCTCATCTGCAACACTCTGTCATGCTGACACAAGGCCATGATTAAATGGCATTAAGGTTTAGAAGTAGAAGGGCAAATAAAGTATATCTGAATACAGAAAGAACCAAAAGATATTCTCCTAATGTTCTCTTGTCATCCATATTGATTGCATTTTTGCTTCTCTTTCATAAAGCTTCCTCTCTACGTGCTTCATATTGCTTGTATCTAAACTAATGATTATATTCACTATTGATTAAGTTGTTGATCATTTTCTCAGTTAGTTGACTGTTGGCTGCACAAAAATGGTGAAAAATGTTGATCACTGTTTCCCCCAAAGCCCAAGCTGACATCCTGAAATGTCTTGTTTTGTCCACAAAGATATTCAGTTTACTGCCATAGAAGACTAAAGGAACATTTGAGAGACTGAAATCAGAGAATTTTCTCTTTCAAAATGACTGTATTACTGTATATGTTACAAGAAATGCAAGCATTAAACACAAAGTGGTGTGTAACTGTCTTTCAGAGAGCTTCAGAAAGGAGAGCTTTGTGAGTTTCTCTTTAAAACCTGCATCAGGAAACCAAGTAAGTAAAACGTGTGTCTCATCAATGCATATATGTTACATGTAATTAATGACTGAGTATTGTGTATGTTTTTGCAATTAAAACAGGTGGTCCAGCTGACTGGGTTCAAGCAATCAGGTACAGCTCTAACATCACTTGATACTACATTAGATCTTCTTTACACACATCCTTCACTGTAGACCAGCTGAGAAACAAAGCACAGGACATCCATTAACAATACAGGATGTTTAATTGTAAATCTGTATTGTCCGTGTAGTTCTCGTGGCGCTTTCAATGTATGAAACCAGTTAGGAGTGAAAATGTCAGACAGCTGCTTAAATGTAACTGTTCACAGCCCATAAAGCCCCTAAATACAGGTGACTCAACAGAAATCAGACCAAATTCAAGAGTTTGGAAAAATCTGTGAGAAGAAGAACTGTGTGTACTCTGGTTGGCCAAAATACAAAACAAATTTCCAAGCAAAGCCTGGTGTGGTTCATGGTGTGAAGCAAAACAGACAAAGCAAATTATTAGTGCTTTTCCATATGTCTTAAAGAGTTACTAAACGACTAAATCCATCTGCTAATTGTATATTACAGGATCTAAATAAGTGAAAGGTGAAATGTGTCTTTCTGCAGTAACTCCCCATAGAAATGAGCCAAACGGTGTCTAAATCTTCTTCAGGGCATGTCTGAAGAAGGCTGGTTCCTTTGAAGGCCCTAACATGTGAATCCTGTGCTGTGCAGGCCTGTCTCATATGGCGGCTGCTACATACTGTAGTAGGCATCTGTGGTGAAGACGGATTCTCGCTGCTGATGTGAAATGAATTTGGTCAATGCCATCACCTTATACATTTCGGGAAAGTCACTGGCCTGCAGGTTTCAAATCCCAGCATCCACCTGTGTCCTCTCATTGTTTCCCATGTTAGGAATGCACTGAGCTCCACCTGCTTTTTCTTTGTCTGCTTTTAAATGGCACAGTGCATAGCCAGTATTTTGAAGTAACCTCGGGAACGAAAGGAAAAATGTATTTTCATTCATTCTCATTGAAATTCCTCACTGGAGTTGAGTGAATGAACTGACTCATATTTCTGTCAGTTTATGTTAATGCTGTAACTATTAGCAGAAGTGTTCTGTAATGGTGTTCTTGAGTGGAACAGTGGTTTGAAAGCTGAGCATTTGTGTTTATTTGTTTTTATTTTCACTTACACATAAAACAGGTGAAACACAGAATAGTTGCAATTTTTCTGTCATGAAAGTTCTTTTTAAAAGCTCTCAGTAGTATCTGGAGAGAGCAAATACTTCGATCTAAGCAACATGAGCTTCCCCAAAAAAACCCTTGTGGATAAAATGTGTGTGAGGGGTGTGTGTGTGGGTCAGAGAACAGCCGACCGACAACACAGGAGATGTAAGGAAAATTCACATACAATACAAAGAAGTGACCCGAGGAGAAAGAGCAAACAGGGTTTTATTTTTCCCAGATTGTCTCCCTTTACCTGCACAGTGCACAGCATTAGGACTGTGTGAAAGCTGCCTGTGCTGTCTTTTGTTGATTTAAATGTGCAGGCTCACGCAACAGATGGTCCCTATATTTCCAGAGGGTTAAGGCACTGTCAATGGCTCTAAATTGCCTGGCTATGAGGAGAAGGAAGTTTGTAATAGAGTAATTAAATGTTTAGCTGCCTGTGAAGAACGCCTGATGGATGCCGTTTGAGTACTGCTAGGTGTTCATTGTTGACTCACGAGACAAAGGAGAAGTTCATTCCCTTAATCAGGAACGGACAGTTGCTGTCTATTCACGCTATCAGCCATTAAGCACTCCAACACCTGCTCACTCTCTCATTTCCGCCTTTCATTTTTCCATCCTTTCTTGTTGTCTCTTTTGTACACAAACACACTTGTGCCACTGTGACACAAAACAACATTAAACATCAGACTGAGCCACGAGTCGTAGCTGATGCCATTCACTTTATTTTGCTGCAGGTTGTTGAACTGCAGAGTGGAGTGGAACCTGATACTCAGTTACAACGAACATGCACCACAGTGAAAGAAGAGGGACACACACACACATGCTGAGATGGAGTGTGGAAGAGAAAGCAAGAAGGAAGGATGAAGAAGTTCAATCTTCTCTCACACCGGCACCATTCTGTTCTCAGATCAGATCAATGTTCTTTCAACTATGTGTTTTCTAAGTCCAAAAATCTTTTGACAATGTAGTTGACTATCTGGCAGCCATATTGGAGGTTCTCAGCTATGGAACAATGAAGTAACGCATCTCTGACCTAATGTCCACACATCAATAAGAAACTAACAAGTTCTCCCATGTGTTCCTTGTTGTCTTACAGCAGTGTGACCTCTTTAAGGCACAAATGAGTGGCTTTGTTTTAGAGGCTAAAGCTAAAAACAAAGACAGTGTATTGCAACCCAGTGACCTTAAAGGATGACTTCACCCACAGCACAAACTAAAAGGTTTCTGAGTAGAATGAAGCAGATCTTTTTATTCTTTTATGTTATTGCTTGGTACTGACTGACTGACCTTTTCAAAAGACAATTACTTATCTATTTATGAGGAATCCATCCATGGAAACTGTACATATTTGTTTCTCTGAATTATTCTGTATGATCAGGACATTGTATCTGGAGAGACTTCATTGTTCCATGTAAAGACTCTATCTACATGGCTCGATTAATGTTCGTGAACTAACCCCTACATTTCTAAACAAATATTACTTTTATTTAAAATATTAGCAGCTTACTAACACACACACATACACACACACACACAGCAACTATCAGCAATGACTGTATTGTCTGGCACACACAGTCTCCACTGGACCTCCATAATAGTGTATACTTGTGGTTGATCTGAAAGCAACTGTTGCTGTCCTTTAAATGTCTATAGAATGACACGTACTGCATGTACGATCTCATCAGCCCATATGTGAGTAATTCATCAATGCAGGCCTTCATTCTCACTTATCTGTCCTCATGCTTCATGTATATAGCTCTAAAGTTCAACAGTAACTCACGCTCACCAGAAAGAACAAAGACCTGTGGTTTGATATATGTCTCTTCTCAAACATTTTCAGCATTGCAATGCATTTAATAATACTGGACCACTGGAGCTCAATGGGCATGGAGGTGTAAAGCACAAACAGCAGACAGCAGAGGGATGCTGTGAGTGTGAAACGCTTGCGTTAACATCCCAGATATATTCTGAACTCTGCTGGGCTTGTAGATAGTCTGACCTGCCAGGAATCAAGCTGTAGTTGCTGTATAGCTTCACATAAGAATCACAGTTGTTGATGTTAGCTACTGTACTCTGAAGGCCTGCTCTGTCTCTGTTGTTGTTAGACATCTTGGTGTATTCTTCGACTGGTAGATGAGCATCTGAGGAACAAATCAAATTCCTTTTTGTTCTCCCATGAAATGTAGTTAGTCCTTAAAATATGAGTGTATATACAATATATAAACATAGCTCAAAATATGAGAATAAAATGACAAAGGTCACAGTAAGATTGATGTCTGTTTTTGAGACATTGAATGACGACTTTCTATAACATTTGTTTAATGTTTCTGGCGACATCAGCCACACTCGGACTGCTGTACTGAATCTTGTAAATACGAGCTCTGTATCATTTGTGCAAAACTGATGAACGCTATGCAATAATAGCCGACACACACAAGTGGAGCTTTACTTCACTGAATTTTATTGGTTTGATGCTATTACAATAAAATATATTTAAAGAAAAAAACAAAAACAAAATGTTTTGGTCACTTTCACTTTTGGGATTAAAACACTTCAGTTTAAGACGGGACAGACTGTCAACTCACAGGAAAATAAACTAAGAGCAAAAACAAAGGCAATATCAAGAGAATCAATTGCACAACAGTAGCGATTTGACCTCAACGTAAAGCGGAGAACTTTTGCGGTGTTGAAATGTATCTTCATCTTGCAGTAGATATTTACTTCACAACATAAATATACTGTACAGAGTGATAACACACAGCTGTCTCAACAGGAAAAAACAGGATGTGTGTGTGTGTGTGTGTGTGTGTGTGTGTGTGTGTGTGTGTCTATTTTCAGGCAGACATTAAGTTAAGGCAGGTGGAGTGATTGTCTACGATACCTTGAAATGGCCGACGCTGCCACGTCAATGGACGAACAAGGAATGATTTTAAATGTCCATAGTGAGAGTTGAGCTGCACAATATTACAAACGCTGCTTTGACTGAGTCATTGTTTTTAAGTTGGTCCTGGTGTCAGTGAATATCAGTTACATTGTCATCATCGCTGAGAGTCGTGCTTTAAAAAAAAAAAAAGGCTGTGTCACACAGATCTGTCCAGTTTGGGACAAAATAGATTAGTGTTACTTTTCAGCAGAGTAAATGTCACACATAAAACAGTGCAGAGGTTTACACCCACACTTCAGGTTTCTGGTAGTGTATATGGGACTGATACTGTAAGCCCATCACTGTCCACTGGTCGTCTGATAAGATATTGTGCAGTTATTATTATTATTTGAGTGGAGAGTCTTAGAGAGCCAATGATTACACTCATCAACATGACAAGAGAAGGACTAAACACTAACTTGTTTATTTAATTATTTATTGACGTTTGGTTTTTTTTAACATATATATTTAATACTGTCTAAGTGATTTTAAAAGGTTAAGCTTTGTGCTCATCGATGGTTAATTGTTTGAGAAATCAAACCAATCAGAGCCTTGCAGGTTTAAGATTAGAGATGTCATCTTCCTGCATAACCAGCCCCATTCATGAAAAAGAAGTCCACAAAAACGGTTACAGTGTGGATGAGAGGCTGATGTTTGAGGATGATGTTTAACTGTGGATACTTCAACCAAACACTCCTGAAGCGTTCATGTTGACAGATATGTCAGTCACAACTTATCGATTAGTGCAAAACAAAATGATTGAATGGATTAATGAATTTTTTTCATAAACAATATGTTCATAATGTAACAGCAAGAAATCTAATGCCACTTTCATAAGGGGGGGGGGGGCAGGAGTAGGTGGAACATTTGCACACAATTTGTATGTGAGCAAGTATTTCCCAGCATTAATTCTTTAACCAGCAGTTGCATGCTGGATGTTCAGTAAAACTCACACACACCAGAACTAGACTGACAGAACTGCTACCGGCGAGCGCATGTGTTCATTTGGACCAACGGCACAGAGATAACCAGCCAGTGACAAACCAGCTGATGTGTCCATCAAGTGGCAGTAACACAGCTTCATATTTAACATTTATCGTATTAGTGACGCTGCAGTGTAGACAGACTGTGCGATGCGTGGTGGACCTGTGAGTGATCATCTGTGCACAGCTCACAGAGGACACACAACTAAAAGAAAAACTTTGGCACATGCTCATGAGCGCACAGCTGTTGTGTTCACTGTTGGATCACATATACACCAACATAATGAAGTCGAGTACAAGGGCAGAAAATCCTGATTTCTTTTAATGAGAAATATTGAGGGCTCAATTATGCTGCAGAAAATAGTCCCAAACATCAAAATATACTGTTTCCTCTTTTTGAGTTTCTTAAATTATTAAACTATATTTTGAGCTTCTCAATCTGTAGGAAGCAGTAGGCTTGAGAGAGACACACACATCTTTTCATGGAGTTTGTTGACAATAAAAAAAGATAACCATGTGTGCAGCAGCTTCAGTATCAGCCTTCACACACTCAGATCAGTCAATCTCTAGTCTGCATACAGTGCAGTGTGTTGAAAAGTGACAGAAATGTGAGCCTGTACACGACACCTTCATTTTTTTTAGGGTCCATTGTTTCTTGAGGCATTGACCCACATAAATAAAATTTTACAAAGAAACTTGAAACTAAATGTTGCCAGGCTCATCTTTTCCCTCCCTGTGTTATCGCTGTCTGGCTCCTCTGTGAAAACTGAAGCGCAAACATTTACCGATGCTTCACATGTTCGCTTTAAAATTCTGTCCTTGTCATCCATCTCTCCCTCATCATTTGCACATTCATTTGTTATTTTTACCTCCTCCTGCTCCTCCCTGCCTGCCTCCCTCTCTCCGTCATATCCGTCTCCCTTTTTTCTGTTTTCTTGGTGGAGGTTTGATGAGTTACTGAATAAGAATGTGTTTTTAACATGTCTGGCTTTGATATATCAATATATTAACATCTAAATAGATTAAAACAAAACTATATTGAACCCTATAGAGCTTTCATATTTGGGTTTTTTGTAAAGTTGGTGATGAAAAGTGAGTGCAGAGATACGAGCAGTGCAAGTCTAGTCTGACAAGACCACAGTGTGTCGTGTTACCCTGAAGTCTATCTTCATCTAAAAATAACAATAATAATAATAATAATAATAATAATAATCTAGGAACAGTGTTGAAGACCTTGGAATCATAAAGTTACATTTGAGATTTGGATCAAAGATGGCTCATTTGAACACCAAAATTTGATTTCTGAAAAGAGACTTCAATCTCTGCCATAAAAAGTGCTAATTAGCTCACCCAGCAAGCATTCAGCAGATGTCAACCGTGCAAATGGTGCCATGCTGTGATGTGACAGTTAAACATCTCACTATCCAGCACCAGCTCTCAAAATAAAATTCCTATCAAAGATGTTTAGGTGGTGGTGATTCAGAATGATGCAGGCAGCAGCTATGGAAAGACATCTCAACAGTCATCTTGACACCATGTTTTCATGGCTGCTCAGTACTGGTTTGAGTTGAAGCCTCTTCATCTGAGTCAAATGTTTGCTGGGCAGCTCTATGGGACGTAGAAAATCTTGTGGATGTTGGATTCTTGTGATATTTTGTAAAAGAGGATATAATGATTGTTATTTATACAGGCAGATTTAAATTTTAGATTTTTGAAAACAGGGTATAAAATCCGGTTTATAAAGGTCACATTCGCGTAGCTCTGCAGGATATGAAAACATGAACATTCAAAATCTTAAATCTACCTTGGATACAGATGAAGCTTTATAATTCCAAACTCTAAAGAACATTTTCTCCTCTATAACTCGAACAAAATCCTTCAAAGATCCCAATATGAACCTGTCTATCTTTTGATTTTTTCATCGCACTCACGCTTCCCATGCCACACACACACACACAGTCTCACCGAGAGAAACAACACAGGACAGTGGAGCTTCTGGTGTGAGACCCTCACACACACGCTCTCTTGGCGTGCAGCATCTCGATAAGCAGGTTGTTGCAGGGCACCTCTCCGCTCAGATGCATGTAGCACAGGTAGTCCTCGGCCTGCGTGCTGAGAGAGCGCAGCTCCGGCAGCCGCATCACCAGCTGGCTGAACTTCTCCTGGAACTGTGGGTAGGTGGACAGAGTGTACTCCAGCAGAGCTCCGTTCACCTGCTCCTGGACGCCCTCCACGAAAGCCTGGTCCTCCAGCAGCTTCACATCTGCACACAGGACAAATGGGTCACGACTCAGAGTCTGAGGCTGTGGATGCACTGTAGTGGTATATGGACTCTTTAACCGTCGCCGACCTTAAAACTCATGCTGTGCACCACAACATTCTTCAATCCTACAGAACTTTAGTTTGAATCGTATGGGTGATGCCAGAAATGTACCAAATATGTAGAAATGTAGAATCACATTTTGTAGAAATGTGAATAAAATGCTGCAAAAATGTAATATTTCTGTTTTATGTAAACATCATGTGGCTCCAGTGGAGAGCTGGACCAGATGATACACAATACACAGACAGAAAGAAGTCATTTGGGGGTTCGTGGCTGACATTGTTGTGAAGATAAAGCAGCATTTTATAACAGATGTCTGTTTCTGTGTATCTACCCTTACAGGGTTAGGAGATGTGGTGGTTCTTTTTCTGCTGTCATTTACATGATGAACCCACAAAATGAACAGTGAATTGGGAGCTTTAATAATATGGTGTGACCTACCAAGAAACACAGAAAAGTTTTGGGTTCTATGAGCATATTAAAAACGTGCATTATACTTTATTACACACAGTGAATCCTTGAAGAAGTGGTTTGACAAAATAAATAAAAAGTCTTATGTTTTAATAACGTCAACTCCATGACAACTGTGCAAACTCCATACCGTGGTGAGGACAGTGAGATGCTGTTGGAAGAACAAAAAGCTAGAAAGTGGACCTTGAGCTAGGATCAGTTTCTAGAAGATTCCTGTTTTATTTTGCAGATTTGATTTAATGGTGTACTTACTATGAACCTAACCCTAACCCTTATACAGATCATGAATTTGCACCAATGCTGCGCAAAGGCAATATTCATGGTTATTCAAAGGAAATCCTTAATTAATTCTTCTATGTCCATGTTTTAAGCTTATATAAGTGTAAATATTAAAGTTCTATTTTAGAATACAAATAAAGCAGCTTGAATGTAGCATGCAACCTATTCATTTATGGCAGAAATGCTAGGTCCTCGTTTTTATATGTATGTTATATCAATGCTTTATGTATAAAATAAGGTGAGTGCATGGTGAGTGGGTGGCTGTGTGTGTGTGTGTGTGTGTGTGTGTGTGTGTGTGTGTGTGTGTGTGTGTGTGTGTGTGTGTGTGTGTGTGTGAGACAATAGCCAAGCCCTCTGGTGGACCGGCATTCAGCATCAGCTGAGCCCATCTTGGAGAGTCCATTCACACAGTAATTAAATGTTTTTTGAATCAATGTTCTGAATCATCTTTTCAAACTGCTTAAGGGCAATTAAATTACCCCCGACAAACCTGACTCTGAAGATGAGGGAGAGCGTCAGTGTGAACACGAGCAAAGAAGCTACAGGCAAAGACAGCAAATATTTTCTGCCTATGACAAGTGCTCTCACAATTCAAAAGCTCTTTGTTCCCCGCTTTGCCAGCACTAAACAGCAAACACTTCTGGGAATCTGGGCAAGCCACATCTATGCTCTCTCCATCTGCACACGCCACTACATGAATGTCGGTCCTGCCATCGAATGATAGACCCATCCATTACGCTTCTTTTGAATGCCATTAGTGGACAATGGCGGAGGATGTCTTTGTTAATATTGGCTTTTGTCAACCCTAGAAATTTAATTAAGTGAATTTATTGGAGGGAAAAGGCCAGTTTGGAAAATGCTTATAACCTTACAGATAAATAGGTACTGCAGATAATTTGCAATTGTGACATTTTTTTTTCATTAAAATGTGAGTGCTGCTATTCAAATTCCGCCAAAGGACTGCATCAGTATGGCCCTGCAGCCTCACAAAGTTGATTGATTCTTACATTCAAACCTGTTTATTGTGAAAGCACACAATCTACAGGCTTCACATGTAAGCTTGGGCCTTTAAAACACAGTTATTTGCAGAAAGGTCAATCAATTAATCCCTCTGACTTAAAATGTTTAAAGAAGGAGACTCTATACTGTGGGCATATATGAAATACAAATACTCCTCGTCCTGTTTGAGCTGTCAAACCTCAGTCAGTCAGATATCTGCTTCGATGACAGCATCAAATGTCATTTTTGCCAGGTGATGACTGATGTCAGTTTTTATTCAGTACGTCTTCTCTGGCTACACCGCCTGCACAAACATCGCAGTGAAGAAGCACGAACATGAGGCTGACTCACTTGGGTTGAACAGCAGAAGGAATTTCAGACAGGCGATCTCTCTGCGGTCCACCTGCAACGCTCGCAGCCTCGCCGCCAGTTCCTGACCTCTCTGGACCAGACTGGACAGAGTGGCCTCAGGTTGGGACAAGATGAACGACAGCTCGACCTGCAAACACGGGTTATTTTGCCATTCATGAAACTCTTCATATTGTGTAATGTTTTACACAGGAAAACAACAGAAGACCACTGTGCATGTGGCATTTCTTTACTACTATACTGCAATATATCGGGTAAATGGAATAAGTTTATTTAAAAATGAATATTTATTCTATTATAAAGCATTTCTATATGACATTCAGTCAATATTTCAAACCTGAAGCACTTCATATGATAATTATTCATATTTTACAGCATTTGAACAGTTTATATCAGTACCTCAGAGTGAGCTCATTTGTGAGCTGTCTGTCTGGTATAGACATACAAAATGCATTCAGTTAAAGACACAAATCTGAAAGACTGAAATGAAAATTAATTTCCAGACATGGCCTCATGGCTCATGTTATAATAAAGCAGGATCCAAGTTAAGGTTCTAATCAGGTCAGCTGATAATGAGCTTTAGTGCTGCATAAAACAGTTCAGTGTTTAATTAAATTAGCAGCAACCAGTTGACACCAATTCAGGGATGTCTGAATTCTGGGGGGCTTAGGGCAGTCTACACAGATACATATTCAATAATGTCTTCAGGAATCAATTTACTTAATTCCAACAATTTAAGCAGTTCTACAAAGGCAGCTGCAGCAGTCTGATACAGCAGTTTATCATGTAGCATATGGCATGTCAGTCACTGTCAGTCCATCTCTTATACAACAAAGTCTCCTCATGAACCACAGAAATATGGAAGAGCTAGAATTTAGATTGTTCATTTGAAGTGTTTGAATGCACACACACTTATTTTCACTGAGCAGGTGTGGCAGTAGTGACCATGCCATGGTCTGTTTCAGAGGCTGATAAAACACACAGATCCAGGGGAAACTTTAAATACTGTAGCTTTTGGCATGAAAATAAATAAATAAATAAATAAATAAATAAATAAATAAATGATATTTAGTCTGAAGATCAACCTTCAAGCATTTCAAATGACTGCACATTGTAAAAAAAAGATTCAAAAGTCAACCTTCATTCATTCATTCATTTAAAGCTGGTCTCCACCCTGGAGCTATACGAGCAAAGGTTTGTAAATGACCCCCTCTTTAACCACACTATGAATGAAATTCAGTAGTAAGTAGTAAGTAAATGAAGCAGATGGGAAGTTGTGTGAGGGAGTTGTTACCTCCTGGCCGGTCACCAGCAGGATACTGTCTTCCTGTCCATGTTGAACTTGTCTGAAAATGTGATCCAAGACCAGAAGTTCAGACCAGCAGTTATGGAGCAGCTTCATTTGATCTCCCACCTCCAGGAAGCACACGGACAAAGGCGGACAAAGAAAGAGACATAAAAACAAAAAGACGTTATTTTAAAGCTATGAAATGTACTGTTGCCTTTTTCCTTCTTTGTTGTCCCTGATAATCCTAATCAATATTCTCTGACACCTGAAAATAGCCCTGATTAATCTTTACTGTTCCTCCATCCCCTCTATGTTCATATTGTATGAAAGAAATCAATGTTCAAAGTATTTTAAATTGTATCTATCATTTTGTGTTGTTGTGTTTATTATTACATCTCACATGGCTGAATTACTTTAATGTGTAATCTCAATCAACCATTACATTTCATTTAAATGAGTAAAGTAATACTACCGACCTCTCTGTCATGCTATTAACCCAGAGCCAAATTCTGCTGAAATATGTGACAAAAGATCAGATAAAAAATGAAGAGACCATAAAAACAAGGAGAGAAGGGAAATGAAGCCATGCTTCTGCATGTGTGTGTGTGTGTGTGTGTGTGTGTGTGTGTGTGTGTGTGTGTGTGTGTGTGTGCTGATTCCTTCTGTGTTTGTGCTATTTCCGTGTCCAATGTTGTGTATTGGACACCTCTTCCAGTCACATCTGCTCTGCTCTGGGGGGATGGGTGTGTGTGTATGTGTGTGTTTCCAGATTGAGCCCCCCCCCCACCACCACCACCACCACCACCACCACCACTGCCCCCCCAAACCACAATATTGTCTGTAAACTGAAGGACACGACAGTCAGTAATTCTGAAGCCGCAGCTGCTAATAGGCCTGGACACAAATCCATCTGACACGGAGCTGACAGAATTACCGTCCATCTGAATTAAACTATATATCACTCGCAGACGAGAGGGTCCAATCTTGTTGGCCACACACTCATCTGGGCTGATGCGGTGGTGGGGGTCTGAGTGTACAGTGATAAAGGAGGGGGTTAAGGAAGCAAGAGGTCTCGACGACCTCTTGTGCTTCCTCTCCAAAAAGGAGTTGGACACTCAGCTGCAGCCCAAAAAAAAAAAAAAATCACTGTAAAAAAGCCTTAAACACACTGAACGTGGGGATCAGGGCATTATTTTATCTCCCGCATGGATTTTCAATGTTCAGCGTGTCCACGTTTCAATGTGGAACTAGCTTAGACTGACACATCAGGTTATATACCTGTCAAGAGTCATGTTTTACCTGTGCAAGCCTCACTTTATCTCACAGCCATGAAGAAAAGATCTCTATAGGATTGTCAGAAAGTGAGTGTCAAACATTTTTATTTGTTTATTTAAAAGGATTCCCATTAGCTGACGCCAAGACGACAGCTGGTCGTAGAGTTTTCTAACACATGGTGCAGCTCACAACAAACCAGGGTTTACTACATACGTGAAAACTTCGGTCATTTATATTTTATTAAATGTGCACTATTGATGTCTTTGACTTTCATATCAGCAGAAAACTCTGGCACAAATGAATAATATTAAAAATCAGCCTTTAAAAATCAATTCTGGTAAAAATAAAGAAGCGGCCCTGCCTGCCTGCAGAAAGACCAGGGACAACCATTCATATCCATCAAGTCTGGATTTGATCTGCTCTGAGGAAATACAAGACAAGACATCTTTATACACTCATTATGCTTGCCAATCAAATCAACCCTTTATATTTTGAGGATTTAGCATTGGAGGCTAAATATGTGCGATTGATTTGCAGTGGTTTGACAGTTTTTAAACCAGCACAGGAAATGTCTCATTACTGTGTAGCTGTGTCGTCAGTGGGAGTATTGTTCAGTGTGCTGTGGTGAGTCTCTGAGTGCTGCAAAGCAGTTTTCAGCCTGGAGAGACCATGACATGTTCAGTATTTGGACAATGTTTTAAAAAAGATCTATTCATAGAAAAAGTGAAACGCTTTAAATAGTCTGATATACAAACATACAACATACTGTGGGAGTCTAAGGACAAGTTATTTGTAAAAACTTTAACAACTTCAACAAACCTGTTGGGCGAGAAATACACACAACAGTGATGCACCTCCCTGAATCTATATAAAGCTTCCATGCAGCTAATCCAAGGCATAGCTTCACTAACTCATAACTAAAATAATGTTACAACATGTTGTCAACTTTGCGTTTGAGTCCATCAAAACTTTACTGACTCAAACTTTGCGTTTGAGTCCATCAAAACTTTACTGACTTAACTGATTCTCTGATTTCAAACAGTGTTCTGTTGCTCAGAGTAGGTCTATTTTTGGGCAAAACTCTTGAAAATCTTCTAGGACATGCTTCTTTTCAGCTGACTGCTTCCAGTATATTACCTCTAGTAGCTGAACATTTATGTGCACTACCTCAGCAACATCTTCCATGTTCAACAGGTAAATGGAAGGTCAAACACAAGACAGGACAAAGGCCACCTCTAGGGAACGGCAGAAATCAATAGCCTCCATTCTGCTCTCAATTTAACAACAATGTAGACAAACGCTGTGCTGAGCTGCAGTGGAGAGCCCACATTTCCCTGTTATCGTCTGCATGGAATGTAATTATCCAGGCCAGAGAAACTGCTCTTTCTGCCCAAGACTCTCTTTGCAAAAATATGCAGAGCTTTGTTCGGATTGTCCATGTTGGCTGTCCACTGTACATAAATATGTTCTATTCGGAGAAGGCAAAATAAGGCTGCACAGTCGTTGTGGTCATGTTACAGAGGTGAACAGTGGGACAACTACAGATGTGACCTTTTTTTGAACCTTCTTTTGAACAAGGCATTATTAAAACTATATTGAAATATGAGAAGCAAATACTACAAAGTATTTCTCATTTCTGAAAGAATATGTTTGCTGACATATATCTTTACTTGTTTATTTTCTCGTATTTGGTATTACTAAATACATTTTTCAAGCTAATACACACACACACACACACACACACACACTTCACAACTGTCAATTGGAACTAAAATAGTCATTTGAACTTTTTAGTGTGATAAGTAAAGCAAATAAGTACAGTAAAGAAAACTGAAACAACCGTTTGACCGAATTACTTTCTGTGTCTGCTCAAATCTATGTTTACATACACGAAATGCTTGACAACAAAATGAGGAAACTTTTTGGATTACCGTCTGTAAATGATTTCATTTGCCGCCTGTTAAAAGGAAGTTTCACTGTCACCAAGCGCTTGCTAATGGTGGGAACTGTTGAGTCTTTTTAAATAACAATATAAAGAATACAGCCTAGAACCACTCTACGTGGAGTGTCATGAGATAACTTCTGTTATCATTTGTTGCAATTAAAAAAAAAGTAATGTAATTGAAGCTGATTTTTCCTATTATATCCACTTTTACTACATAATGCCTGCTAATAGTAACATTTATTTATTTATTTTTTGTCATGTCACCATAATGCTATGCTCTTTACTGATATTTAATTAAATGACAATCCTTCACTAACATTATGTGCTTTTGTTGCCTAAACTTAAGTACATGGGACTTGTGTTTCCCTCCAAATGTGACTAGTAAAAAAAAAAAAACAATTAAATAAAATTACATTTAAAAACATTGGTGAGAATACATTATTCTTTACTGATTGCATGTGATTGCAATTTTTGGTTCAGTAATTCCTGCATGTGTGCAATGAATGTACTGAGAGGGTAAAATGACCCCCTGTATATGAGTGAGCTCTGTATTTTGTGTTATGCTCCTTCAAGCATATGTATGTTAAATCACTACTGTAAATATTATTTGGAAAGAATTGGATAGGCATATTGTTCATGAAGAATCTGCAGATTCTGGGGAGGATTCAATATTAAATGAGATATTTTGTGTAATGGTTCCATGATAATGAAAGGTTCTCTCGTGTAGCAGTAATGCAGAGCCATTACTGATACATTAGAGAAGCTTTTAGTATTTTAGCGTTTCGGCCAAGTGTCCCTCCAACACAGACAGTATAAAGATACCTTGTTGTCGTAAGTCTGAGAAGATGCAACAATCTCATCAGCATCACAATGTGGTCTTTGTTTCCGAGATGAGGAAGATACAAAAGTAACGGAAGACTAATCCTTTTGGAAAGTCATTTTTAGTCATTGTCATACCATGGGTTTGGTATTTGAGATTACATGATGTGAAATCAGTTGTAAGTTTCAGTTATTTAACAGATTGCATATTATAGACAATAACCAGGATGCACTTTGCTGTGTTAGTGCCGTTGTATGAATGAGCATGTCATCACAGTGACTGCTGCCTTAGTAAATCATGCAGTTAAAGCATTTGTACACTCAAAATAAACAAATCAAAATATCATCATCTATTTTGACACACTTCTTGTGGTTGTCTTTGCCCAGAGATACACACATCTCTGTGACTGCTCCGTCTCTAGAATTTCAACCGTTGATAATCCACCTTGCACAGTGTGTTCTGTGGAGAGATGGCATGTGACAGACTCTGTTTCCAGGAGGAGATGTGGCTGCTGAAATTATTAAATGTTACAAACAAACAAATTCTATTGACCTACATCATATTGGAGTGGAGACACGGAGTTTAGATAGATAGCTCAAGACCTGGACCTAGATTTGTGATGTACTCTGCAGCTTTTAGCCAGTTGCCCTAAAACATGATTTAAAAGTCGCAGATACATTCTCATGCAACTAGCTCTGTCGATCAGACCTAAATAGATATCCTGGGTGCTAAGACTCTCACCAAAAGGTGGCTGAAATAAGATGATGATATATTAACTGTAGAAAACTGCGTAGCTCATGGTGACCATGTGTCCAAGCCCTTGGCAGTCCCAGGAATGAATGTCAGCAAGTGAGTGAGTGTGGAGCAGGAGAGGAGCAGGCCTACTCTGAATATAGAAGAGTAAATAAACTGTATTTGATGAAAAGAAAGGAAGGAATCTCACCAAATCTCACCAAGGCCAGAATCAACCCTTTGTTGCTGGTTAAACGGTTTAATTGGTTGAATCAGTTTGACCATGGCTTGCTGGCAGATGTTTGTTTGTCAGCACAGACAGTTTATATTATGGTTCACAGAGAGAGGTACAATTTTCTTTATTGTTGTGTAACCGGCCTGATTTGTCAGAAAAGAATTAGAATCCACCATTTCCCCTCAGTGCATTCAGCCATATTGTCAAGCAGCAGCCCAGTTAAGCACAACAGCAGCATCGATTTCTGCAGCAGTTTGACTGTGTTACTAAATCATGTCAACTGTCCAACACTGCACTGGAGGTGATGAAGTCGGACACTGATGTATGTCTAATCATTATCCTCAGAGCAGTGTGTGTGTTCCTGTGAGTGTTCCTGTGCGTGTGCATGTGTGTGTGTGTGTGTGTGTGTGTGTGTGTGTGTGTGTGTGAGGCCATCTCAGAACACAAGCCAGAAACAATTATCCTTACAAGGCTGAACATATTCCAGCACATTACTAAAAACCAAGTAACAGTTTGTATTTACATATGTATTTTATATTATGCAACATTAAAATCAGGCCGACTCGACTGCATCGTTACATTGAGCAACTATTTCTATGAACGGAAATCAGAAAGAAATATCTCTTTTTGTACATTTCTATGAAACATTACTGCAAGCATTTCAAATGGTTCTAACATGACATGATATTTTGCTTCTCTTCATAAAGTGAGGACTCCTCTAATTCTTGTGTATGTTCTGATTCAAATCATGTGTATTATTATACATCATCATTTTATCAAGCAGACTAGATATTTTTCCCTTCCTGTCTCCAGTCACTACCATCATGGATTTAAAGCCACTTGCAAAGACTTGGTAGAGTTGTGAAATCCAACACATAAACATTAATGCTGACAAAAATATTTGCATTAATTACCTTATATTAAAAGACATGTAACCGTGTGAACCATATTAAAACAGTTACCTCATCTTCAAAACAAACGTTCTTATTCTCTTTTAGCAAAGCAAATGTTATGTAACTATGCTATTGTCATTTCAGTGCTATTAAACTATGTTTCACAAGAAAAAGTAAATCATGGAATAAAGGATGTCCTTGACAAACAAGTGTAACTATTAATGTGATGAACTTTTTTGGGACATCATAGCTGCCCTTTAAAAACAACAATTAATGCTGATGTTAGTATTGTCTATTGTACTGGTTATGTATGGGTCTATTAATCATATGTTGATACAATTAGAGGTATTGTATTAATGTTTATTTTACTATTCAGTAGCATCTTTTTGATTTTCCTTGTGTCTAATAGAACCCTGGAGGTGTGATACAGATGATCTGGACCAGGTCTGTTGCACAGACTGTCTCAGGGAGAGAAACAGAATTTGACAATCATGGATTCAATATTTTGCCCCTCGGAGCAGTTGATTTCATTTATAAGTGACAGATGAGCAGGCAGAATTATACCATACAATTAAAGGGAATTACTTTATTATCAGCCTTGTGCAAAATGTTACCATTGTGTAACTCTGTGACTATCTGCAGCATAAACTAGCTAATGATTTTGTGATAGATGGCCACGTCTGTTTGTTGGAGCAGACACACAGGAGAATTACTGATTTGGGAGCCATTTTATTCTTATTTAACAAAAGTGAAATTTGGTTGTCATGAATTGTCATGCTGGTGCCACAAAAGGGGATAAAAAGTAATCTGTTAAGATTGTATAAACCCGGGTTAATGGAAGTGAACTGAATGTAGTGTGTCACTGTGCATGCGTGTCTCTTTGAGTGTGAGGATGGCATAAAGGGTTTGGGACTCACCCTGAGCTCCTTGAAGAAGATGCAGCTCCGGGCCCACTCCACTATGGAGAAGAGAGTCTGGTCTGCCATGCGACACATTAGGCTGAAGGTGCTGGGCTTGTCCAGCCGGCTCCGACCACTCTGCTCCTGCTGCAGATGAGCGACAATTTTATTCTGCACCACCAGCTCATCTGGATCACAGCGCAGCAGCTCCATCACCAGCGGCGGCAGGCTGGGCGGCTGCGGTGAAGCCGAGGGGTACATGTCTGGGTAAGGGTATCCTGTCAGAGACTCGGGGGAGCTGGTGTAGTCGGGACACTCTGCTTTAATCGCCCTGCTGGGGAAGGCTGTGTACTGGTACTGAGTGGTGAGGGGCACATGGGACTGCATGGCCATGCCCAGGGATGGTGGTCCATAGAGGTTGGCCTCGTAGTCTGTAGGGGTGATGGAACTCGGTGTGGAGGGGAGCAGACTTTTGGAGATAGTGGGCAGGCTGTGCAGGGTGCCGGTGAAGCCGTAGTCAGTCTGCAGAGGAGAGGCCGGCGGAGGAACAGTGCTCTCCAGCTTGAACCCGTTAGATCGTATCAAAGCTTTCTTCTGCTGCTTCAAGGCCCTGTCTCTCTTGTACATGGGGCCAAATTTATTCCTCCCCCCACGCATACGATCTGCACGCACCGCTGTCACACAAGAGACAAGAGGTGAAAAACAGATTTACAAATGAAACGCCATCAGTACCGAATGGTCATGCACTGCCAAGATCCCCTTTGCAAAGCTCCTCGAAGAGAACTAAAGTCTAGGAGCAGTTAGTTATCCCCAACTCTCCCTGCAGAGTAAATAACAGACATGTTGGTCATTTTTGCTTCCCTTTTTAGGGCTGAGAAGAATCCCCAGAGTCTGTGCAGCTCCACGCCTTCGTGTATCCTAAATAGAGTTTTTGATTTAAAATGGGGGAGTCTCTGGAGTTTTATCAGCAAGTCAAGAATGCGTCCTTTTTTCTGCTACGGAAGCAGGTGCTTTCCTGCATTGCTGTCTGGGAATTAATCCCATCCCATGGTAGGAAACAACATGAGAGCCCCCAGCACACAAATCAAGAAATATTCAAAGGATATTTTTATTGCTGCAATTATATGATAAAGCTGTTATTTTAGGAATATTTTTTAAATGAATGTGTGATGTGTGGGTGTGTGTGTGTGGAATTAAAATGCCACAAAACGTTTAACAAGTTCCTGTGAATTGTCTTTTCGTTTTTATCTCTCTATATTAACATTAAAAAAATAACAGTAGTAATTATTGCTGTGGTGGTGAAAATAAGAACTCACATAGTAAATATAGTAAAAGGCTTGTATGAAGTCATCTGTACCTTCGAGCCGCATCCCGACGCTGAGGCACTTTTGGAAGCGACAGAAAGGACACCTCTTCCTCTGGGTTTTGTCTATTTTACACTCCTGGTTCTCCGCGCATGTGTACCTCTTGTTGTTCTGCACTGTTCTCTTGAAGAAGCCCTGAAAAAAGAAGACACATTAGAAGCAGCGGAGGACTGTTTTCTATTATTATTTGATTGTTATGAGTTGTATTTCACACTCGACATAAAAAAGGGAACGATATATGTCAGCGCAAGTGGGTGAAAGCCATTTTACATTTTTACATCACAAGGAGAAAAATAAATTCGCATCAATCTATTTATTATAATCAATCGGTGAATTTGGTGCAGGTGCTGGACTCGGTTCGTTTCAGTTCAGTGTAACTGCGTGCTGTTCGGCTGTGAAGGGTTGCATGTGTTACCTTGCAGCTCTCGCAGGTGAGCAGGCCGTAGTGGTATCCAGACACTTTGTCTCCACACACAGGACACAGCTCTTCCAGGTCATCGTCATATGTGTATTCCATAACCTTCAAAGTCACACCTGGTGCACACACACACACACACACACACACACACACACACACACACACACACACACAGACAACGTGGCACAATAAGTATACAATGCATAATTCCTTTTTTTTTTTTTTTGGTGGTCGGTGCTTCATAAATAAAAATCCATAAACGAAGAAAGCGTAGCAAATTCTATTCAAATGTGAATTACATGTTGTTGTTTTTTGGTGTTTCAATTTAAAGGAAGTGTCAGAATTGACTAAAATGAGCCAGTTTTCCTTTTTAACCCTAAATTACTCATAAATAATATTCCTCCCTACTTACATATCCTGCGTAGTAATTTGTCTTAATTCGAATACTGTTTAATCTGTGTGAATTAGTTTCAGTGCTGCCGACTTTTTTTTTTTTTTTTTACTTTTAATGCAATTTCATCTTTAAAAAAATGAATGTGATTTTTAAAAAATAAACGTCAACATTTGATTTATCGATCTGTGTATTTATTTGATCGAAAATAGGCTATATTAATTATTTATTATTCATGTTCACATTCGTGTGTTTTTCAGAATAAATAAATACTAATCAATAAAATGTTTACTAGGAGTTAAAAATCGAAGAATTAAAAAAAAGAAATAAATGAATGAACCTCAATGTAACTCTTTTAATATACATCTTATTTGATTTTATTTTGAAAAGCCAATTTTCATAATTTATACCACGCAAATGTTTAAAGATATATTTCAAGATATATTTAAAATGAGATGTAAAAGCTATTTTTTACATCTCTTAAAAAGTTATATATATTTTTTTTTATCTGTTAGTATGAACGTACACGCACACGCACGTCCTCTGTGGATTTATTACGTTATATCGTGACCTGCTCTTCAAAGTAAAACATGGCTGTGAGTGTAGCTGCTTTAGCACGCACGGACCTGATGTTGTAATGTTTGTGTGGATGCTTCGAGCTGCGGCTTTTCTCTCTGAGTATGAAAGCATCACTCGGCCTTACTTTCACCTCCGCACTCAGAAATATGATCCCGATCATTTGCGTTAGCAAATACACTCAGGTTCGGTTCTGTGTCCCGTCGACAGATCCGCTACCGAACAGCCTCCGTGTCCAGCTGAACCCGGAACACTGTGTACCGTTTAGAAGAGAAAACAGAGCCGGGGTCAGCTGAACGGGACTTTACAGCGGCACGTTCGCAGGCCGCGAAACCGGAGGTGGTGTCACGCGCCCCGTGCTACAACCCGCGGGTCTCGCGGGTCGGACGAAAGAGTGGAGCCACGCGCCATCAGCAACACAGGTGTACACAGAAACCAGAAGTTAAACACCAAAACATAAATTATTATTATTATTATTATTATTATTATTATTATTATTATGACATTTTCACATTCTGAAATGATGAACCTGTTTATTTCGTGCTTTTGCTACACTATTTAAATAGATCTTTTAGTCATAAAGTTGAATCTCTCGGTTACACATTATTCTAAAAGCTAATTTTGTTTTATTATTTTCTATTTTATAATTGTTATCATTAATATTTCACAAAATAGCTAAGGTGTTTTTTACGATTATTAACATTTTGTATAAACCTTTAAAGGTGTCATTCTGTTGTAATTTGTTTCGGTTACTTGGCGTTCTGTAATTAAACAGTATTTAACTATATTGCTGTAATTTCCTCGTCAGACCATTATTAATGTTCATCATTTAACAGCATGTTAGGGATCTCTGTGCTCTGGAGTTCTTTCAGGCAGACTCAGTGAATTTATGATTGGATTTATTGGGTTTAAACTGGTTTCTTGATCCCAACAAATAATGCCATGTCTGTCCTGAACATGCACGCTGTGAGAGGTCGAACAGTAAATGGACTTACCGTGCGCCTTGTCTCCCAGCATTTGAACAGCAGACCGCAGCCAGTCAGTGATGATTGTCTGATAATTAAAACCTGGATGTAGGTGTTGCTGCACCCTCGCATGGGCTGCTGGGAGAACAAAATTTAAATTAAAAAAAAAAGAAAAAGAAAAAAAGACCACTACAAATCCGGATGGTCACTGTCTACACCAAAACTGCTCTTAGAGCCAGCAGGGGCAGCGCGTGTGTGATGTGGACCATTGAGGATCTCGGAATGAAACTCCACTTCAGTCCGCTCAGCTCTTTACTGCGAAGCCCTTATCACAAAAGTTAGATTGCCGCAGTGCCATTGGTGGACGCGGAGTCACGTGACGGATGCTCGCTGCCTCCTCCGCAAGAAAAAGAATGCCTGGACAGGAGAGCAGCAGAGCGGTGCTGATGGAGGAGATGCACGGGTGCAGACATGAATAAGTGGAGGCTGAAGACTCCTTTTGAGGTGATTTAGTGAAAGTTCTGCCTCATCAGCTGTAGTTATACATGCATTGTACTTAAAATAATAATAATAATAATGGTGATAATAATAATAATAATAATAATAATAATAATAATAATAATAATAATAACAATAATAATTGTGATAATAATAATAATAATAATAATAATAATAATAATAATAATAATGGTGATAATAACACACACACACACACATGCTTGACATTTAGACTTGCCATTAAAATAATGCAGGCTGATTCGTTCCATACATTTCTATATTTATCTGTTTGACTGAGTGGCAGCACAGATCTCAGCAGAATGAAATACATAAATACACTGGCATTTATATTAATTGACTGTGACCGGGCATTTTGCTTGGTAAGCACCATTGAAAGTCAAACTGTCTATTGTTTACTGAGGCAGGAAGCAGTGGGTGGCTGCTGAGGATCCGTCAGGCTGCTGAGGGTCAGTGTGTGGAAGCACGAACAAAGCTGTGAGTCCTGCACTGCACAGTTTTAAAGAGAGGAAACACACGCTAAACATTCCCATCCATTCATCGTCTTTGATCACTGTCACTTTGTGGACCGTCAGTCTCTGCAGTGAAGTGAAGGCTTCTCTATCTGCAGCCTCCTCTTCCTCATGGTCTTGAGATGATCACTCATAGTAAAAATTTTCCAGACCCTGACTGTCCTTGATGAGGTGGGGTCCTATAAATGTTTGTTTAGCTTTCCTGTAAATCCGTTTACAGGAACTCTTAGAATTGTTGTCCCCAAAAGACAAATGTATAATTGAACACTTTTTCATAAGTTCTTTTAGTCAAAATACAAACCCCTGGAAAACCCTTTATTAACCTTGAAATGCCTTGTTCCCAACATCAACAAGCAAATCTTGATACAATTAGAATTACTGTTTGTTGTAATACCTCAATTGGGTAACTCAGACAGATGGTTTTTAAATGATATCTTCCATTAGAAATAGTCCCAACATGTTGTTTTTCAGTGTTTAAGAGGGTTTGGATAATCTTTTATTCAAACTATGAGGTTCAGGTCATGGGGTAAAGATACAAAAGTCAACTGTTGGTTGGACACTGACCACCAAAATGATTTACATCACTCATTCATCTAATCTGAACTCCTCTTAAGCATTTAATGGATAGTTAAAGACATTATGCTACAAGTTATTTTGCTGTCGTCCTGAAACTAGACTCATGGGCTTTTTTGTCCAATAAGAATAAAAGTTAGTTCTTTTAACCTTTTACTCCCATATATAATGGTGATATGGACTCCTCATAGTGTCCATATCACCATTATCTTATGTTGAAAAGCCCTCCATAGCATCAATTTTTATTTTAGGAGGAAAAGAATATTTCACCCTAGTTTTTGGGAGCTATATCAATCCTAAAATGTGCCCCCAGTCAGCGGGTTACAGATTAGCTGCAGTGTGTGTTTGTGTTTCTGAGCGTGTGTTCCTGTGGGATATTTATTGAATCGATATTTCTCTTTTTTACAAAGCACAGTCTCTATTAGTCTGTATGGAACCTCAGTTGCTGGTGGACGTCATATTTCTGTCACTTGGCTTTAGGTGTGCCATTACATCCTGGTACCTTGCATCTCTCTTTCTTCTCTTCTTTAGTAGGGACATGCTGGTGTCACACTGAATGGCAGATACATTTGACTGTAACTACTTCCAGAATGTCTCCAGAAAAAAAAAAGTGTTTGTAAGGGGGCCTGATATTGTCTGATTTTGGAAGGCTGGCCTGCCTATCTGGGTAATCAGTGATGTTGGCACTGTGGGGTGAAAGCGCACAAACATTTTCCTTTGTTACATCATCATCCTCTTCATCCACAGGCCCATTGTCATCAAACAGGCCAACCTTTGTCAAAAACCAGGAAGCTTAAAATTAGAATAGGTCATATACCTCTTTTCACCCACTAATGGACATGCACACGCACACACACACGCACGCACACACACACACACACACACACACACACACACACACGCTCATTACTTACAGTATGTTCCTCTATTGACTGATTTCCTAACTCTCCCTCAAACCTGATGGGGTCCACTCTTCCAGCTCACTGTCCTCACTGTTGGAAGGAATGAGCCTAACTACTCGATCATGTTCCTTATATTCATAAATTATCATGCATCCATTTCCTGTAAGTAGTTTCCTGTAAGTAATAGTAGATAGTAAAGCAAAAAAAAAAAAAAAAAAAAAAAAAAGATTATGGTGGTCTAAAAGTGGTCGAACTGCAAAATACTGCTCTGAGGCAATGAATAAAAATCTACCTTTTAAGTATATTAATAAAGTGTCTTTACTCAATCAAATATGCTTCTTCACATATTCATGCACATCACAGACATTATTTATACAAGGTTATTTAAATTTATATATGTTAAAAGTGAAATTTATCTTATTTTCTGCTAGCAGTGTGTCTAAAAAAGTCCTGTTCCACCCACTCACCTCAAATTTCACTTATCATCATTTTTTTTAAATATGATGTTTTACTTTAAAATGTATAGGGGTGATGTGTGAGCTGGAATAGTGGTTTGTTGCCTGAGGGCAACACCATGCGTCATTTCCTGCCACGTCTCTATTTGGTCATCCAATAAAAGGCTTTAAGTTCACGAAAAAAAATTATGAAATAAATCAACTAAACAACTAAAATCTCTCCACAGGCTTTTGGGAGATAATTTGATCAACCAGGAAACTAAAGTATTTCAGCAATGAAGGTGACGGTTTATAAAGAAGTTATTCATGTGTAAGGCCCTGCCCCCCAGGAGTTTTATGGCAACAATTAGTGATTAGTGATGTTGAAAATAAGTGGAAAGTTACAATAAAATTCAAAGTTGTGTAATAACTTGCAGTCAGTGTATAGAAACATTTATAAATATATAAACATATGAAACATTTATGAATTTGGCATCTCATGTTGGTGACATCAGGACACTAACATGAATAGACCTAAACACTTTGACTTCTCATTTTTATAAAATCATATGTGTATATGTATGTCATGTACATTTTTATAGACGTGGATGAAAGTCTCTTTTTAATTTTTATTGTTGGTCATGGTTTTGGGGGGCACATTATTATCTATCTTATTATCTATTTACACATTGCAAATATTATTCTTTATACTTCATACTGTGAGCTTGTACTATGTTTATCATTGTTATACACCAAAGCAAATCCTTTGTAGATGAAAAAGACTTGGCAATAAATCTGATTGTGATTCTTATAATCACAAGGTTTGGAAGTAAATTCTGTTTAATGCAAAGATTAGTCAGCCTGCTCTGTCCCTGACAAAGTGAGGGGAAAAACTTGCACAGCACATCTCTGCTATTAGACTGTTTGCTCAGCAGAAGGTGCATAGAGGGAGATGGATTCTATCTATCAATCTGTTTCACCCCTGACCTCCCAGAGTCACTGCAAGGTCCTCGATTAGCCTAAATCTACTCGTCTGACTATTAGGGAGCACAGCCCAGAAAACAAGCCAGGCTGACTGGAGCAGGAGGCCCCCACTGAACCGGGCCCTCTGTCACTGAGGCCAAGAAATATAGCCTATCTGCTGTTTGTCTCTGACACGATTTTGTTTTGCAAGTGTGCTGTGGCTACAGGTCAGTGGAGCCCCAGCATCAGACAAGCTCTGTCTCTGTCTCCCAGATATATTTGTACAATAAATAAAGGGAAGGGCTAAGGCCTGACTCGTGTTTTGACTTCATCATTTATATTTTGTTCATTTTGTACCCCCACACCGACAACCATTTTCTGCTGGAGTGGCAGGATCTCTGTGGATAAAAAAAGATAGCGCTGCAATCACTCTGGGTGAAAGCTTCAGCAGGATGACTTTTTATGTTGTGCAGGATTTGGAGATAATTTGTAAGATTTCAGATTCTAAACTTGCTGATCCCGTGACGATCAGCTGCCTTCTTCTTTCCTCTGAAGAATACTCGATTACAGAGGCACAGCTCCTACATCACTGATAAATAAGTCAATACAAACATTTCTCAAAGACTGAGATACTCTGAAGACGGAGATAAATTCATCCATCGTTACACGTGACACTTTTTATGGTGCTCGTTTCAAATTAGAATGGCACTAACACCCAGTGAAAAACTGAAGAAATGGCAATATTATAAATGTGTGTGTGGATCATCGGTTGCAGCAGCCATTGTTTTTTATGTATGCCTCCATGCCGATGCTGACACTGCCCCACATCAGGATATGTCGCTGTCCTGCTTCCTTTGTCAGTCATTCACAGGCGTCAATCGATGCCCTGTGACGTGTCTTCCACTGTAGCACAACCTGATGTACAGCAAACTCAGCACTTGTGTGATCACAGACAACCTTTTTGTCGCCCACTGTGAGTGGACATTCACTGTGAGTTGGGTTGCTTAGTAACCGTCAGCTGAAAATGGTCCTCTTTTCTAAACTCTTAATATTTTAGCATATGGTTTACAGATAATCTGCTATGTCGCGCTGCCTTCCTTCCACAGATATCCAATCAGATTTCTTCTTCACTTACATAAACAGCTCAGGCACACTTTCCTGTTCACACTGTTTTCTCACTGTCTACGTGTCGTATCTTGTTTCAGAAAATGTCCTGTAATAAAATACAATAAACCAACATAAATATTGTTTTGCATATCATTGAATGGGACATGTGACTTAAAAGTGTTCTGTGGAGTTTCCTTATGAACAAGAAAACGTTATGCTTCTTGTATATATCTGACCAGAATGCATTGTGTGTATCCTTGAGGCCTAGCTGAATATATTTCTGGCCTCATGAAATCATTTGTCAAACAGACTTTTTAAAATATTTTAAACATTGCATTGTTTACATCTCTGTTTGCTATAGGTCTTCTACTTTTCTGGCTTTGTTACTGTCACAACCTGTCGCTCAGTGGAAAAGTGTGAAACTATTTTTAAAATGTATTCATCTGTCGAAAGTTAAAAAATCTATATATTTGCATCTACCAGCCTATGGAAGTTCATTCATGAATAAATTGTAAGATTCAATCTCCCTGTTTCAAGTAATCAGGCACAGGTTTATTAGTTCCAAGTATGCAGAGCCAGAATTGTGAGTGTGACAGATAATGTGTTTGTACCAGACAAATTATGTCTGTAAATGTTGGCAGTTTGTGTTTATTCTATGCAAACTTCACTTTACATGTTTTGACCTTTGAGTGACGTCTCGTCCACTTAGACCGTGCCTGCATGCAGTGTCAGGTTAAACCCCAGCAAGGTCATTTGCGTGATCTTAAAACAGTGCACATCCTCCAACGCAAAAAAATGCTGCGTGACACATTCAGCTGACATTATTATTGTTAACGCAACGACTAATTTTGTTATTTTTATTGTTGGATTGTTTAACCTATGTTCTACCCAGCATGCACAAAATTTAAGGTTTTGTTCTTAAAACCTGGCTTGTGGAATGAATCTGTCCCTGTGTGCTTTTAAATTTGAACTGAAGATTGATCAATGTTGTTATTTGTATTTTATTTTGGTTGACTCAATCATTTTGACACTAATAATCTTCCATTTAAATTACCTCGTGTGATTGAGCACATTGCCAAATACCACTGATCCCATCACCGGCCTTACCAGTGAAAACATTTTCAAAATCCTCAAGAAAGGTCTGTATTCCAACTGTGATACACGATCACAACCTTTATATTTAACTAATTGGTTAATTTATACCACAGAGGAGAGCTGTGTGAACAGGTGAGAGCTCCAGGGCTTCATGTTCCACAATAAGAGGAGAAGAATAGTCCGATTTTGTGCTAAACAGGCTGCATTCAGTGTCCCCCCAGTCTGTCCTTGACCAAGCCAGGGCGCAACCACAACAAACCACTTAGAAAAGGGAAATTAAATAGAACGACAATGGCATGGAGAAAAAGCAGACATGGCAGGGGTTTTCCTCTCTGTCATCATACAAGGTCAAAACAAAAAACCCTAGTCTATCTCTGTGATCCCTATAACACACAGCTTCTTAAAATTTACTCACGAAAATGAATTCAGCCCATGAACTGACCTGCATTAGTGACGCACTGGATGCTGGATTGATTGAAGAGGATAATAAATCATAACTGTTAACTTCTCTGATTGACTCATGCCCCCTGCTGGTATGTCTATGCCACTGACTGACACTGTGGTGCCTTTTTCAAAAAAAAAAAAAAAAATCACTTAACCACTGAACCACAAGTTATTATAAATGTAGGCATTATGTCTGTTTAAACATCTGTGCAACAGGTGAAGACAGAAGATACTGCCATTTTAAGAATGATTTAGTACTTCTCATTAATAGTTAATAACTGCAGTAGACTTCCAATAGACACTGTCAGCAAAGCAAGTGCAATTTTCATTTTTTTTAACAGGCAACAATCTTTCAGAGTAACATACACACTGTCACATCATGTGATAGCTGCACGTCATTGCAAAACCTTTGACATTAGTTTTATCCTGTTAACACATTACATAATTACAATGTTGCACTGCAAGTCCCAACATTACTAACATTACACAAACTAAATACAGTCTGTCCTACAATGTTAAAGTTAAAGTTAAGTTTAATTGTCACATTTAGTCATAGATATAGTGTCACGGTGAAATATATTTACATAAAACTTGAAAAATGGGATAATAAATAATGGTTAATATGGAAGTAATAAGTGATAATCCCAAATAAGTGATAATAATGATTTTTAGATTTTTTTTTCCTCTCGGTATTAGCTAAGGTACCATTATTAACGTAGCAAAGCTTTCATGTCACTGTTCCTAACTTCAGCTAAGTTATCTGAAAAGTGTTTTCCATACCTTTACATTTGGTAATTGTTGTATTGTTGACTTGTTTGCAGCAGGCATCAAGGCTGTGTGTGTCTGTGAGTGTTTGCGTTTTCACGGTTCACTGCTGCAGACGAGCGAGACTCAACCTCTGTGACTGTGAAGTGCCACAAAAACTGCAGTTCCTCAAGCGTCCACTCGAGGCTGGCTACAGAATGAGTCAGTCTCCATATGTCCCCATGTTCAACTGTCCAACTTCACATGTGTACAGTCTAGTACAAAAACAGTTTTGGTCTCTATAGCTAATTTCTCTGTTCATGACAACTGTACTGAGTTAGAACTCACACTGTTCAAATGATATTAAAGCTTAAAGTTATGCAGAATTAAAAGCATGGCCAAATTGATTGACAGGTGGGTGCCATCACAGGTGGCTTGTTTGAGCACTCAGGCTCATTCCACCCACTTCAGGCCTTGTTGATAAGGCTAGCAGCATACGGGAAAAAACTGTTCTTGTGGTGTGAGGTTCTGGTCCTGATGGACCTCAGCCTCCTGCCAGAGGGGAGTGTCTCAAAGAGTTTGTGTCCGGGGTGGGAGGGATCAGCCACAATGTTTCCTGCATGTTGATTTTCCTCTAGGCTGTAGTTAGTATTGGTTTCTTTTAATCATGACCACAATCGCTGCCCAGCTTTAACCTTTTGTTTATTAATGTAACCATGATGACAAAGGTCTTCTACTCTTAACTTAAGTAATTATTTGAACCCACGGCATAATCTTTCAGCTGTACCCATAATAATGAAATAATGTTTTCCCACCAGACATTTAGAACAGTTTCGGAAGGCACAGACAAACAATTTCATCCTGCCGTCCGATCAGAAAACTTTGCTATATGTCATTCTGGAGGGCTTTGAGAAGTATATATATATATATAGGAGTATATTTTAATTATTTAATGCCTCTGTGAAAGGGGCTGCAGATATGAAGCTTTATTTAAAATGAAATGAGCAAATGAGTGAGATATTTGTAATTAAATACATGTGTTTAAAGAACGAAGGGCAATGGATTAGCAGTCACCTCACCCGTCAGTACCCAAGTCCTCCGGGGAGAGCTGATGATCCTACCAGCCAATTCCCGCGAAGATGTTTGACCACCAACTCCTACTCACAGCCCCCAAGCCCAAAGCAGAACATTTACTTCAAACCTTAATCAAACTGGAAAATGAATAAATAAGCACTTTTGACATTTTTCCACATTTATTTCATGTAATGATTTAAAAATGTTTTTTTGGTTTGTTTTTTTTACCCAGGCAGAGATTTAACTGTAATTTGAATGTGATGTATTTATCAGGGAGGCATTTACAGCCTAAAATAGCCGTTCTTTCATAAATGGGTGCAAACAACATTTTGAAATGGCTTTTTTTAACATTCTGTGAGAAAGTCATTATCTGGACAGTTAATACCAAATGAATGGGAACACAAAAACATAATACCAGCAGTGTATGTTAGTGACATCGGGCACTTGTAAGAGCTGTACAGCATTGAAGCAGGAGGTGGGGTTGAGGGTGCAGGGGTGTGTGTGGGAGGGGGGGGCATAATAAATCACCACCTCTTCTTGCCCTTGACAAGGTTCCTGATTTTGAACAGCCCCTATTCTTGACAGTGCTCCTCTCACAACTTGGCTTTTGTGTTCGGCTAACAATAGGAAAGCGTTGTTAGTTAAGGCTAAACTCAAATTCAACCTTGCTCGCTCTTAAATATATCTCCTGTGTAGTGATCCATCATCGTGGGAAGCAGCTCTGCAATGAACCACTTGGTCTGCACAAATTCACATGTGAACCAGTTTGTCCGTTTGTGCCTCCGTCCGTGCATATAAGCATATAGAGAAATTAATAAGTGAATTAATGTAACTCTCAGTTTGACTTAAATTTTTGTCTATTTCAGATTTCTGTGACTCAGTGTCACTGCTGAACCCTGAGAGCAAAAACACCTCAACATCTGACAGCTACATGACTGACAGACACTGTTTATTATTTATATTTTTAGTCAGTGGGTCTGCCACATGATCCTTAGTAGTCACCAGACATTCTTTATTTGCCTTCAAACTTTTGTCTCCGTTAAAAGAAAAGTAACTCTGTTTAACCATGAAAAGGCCAAGATAGCAGAAGCAGAAAATCTAATCCAAAGAAAGCATAGAGGCTTTAAAAAATATATAATAAATAATAATAATTAATAAATAAATCATAACAAGTTATGTAAATACAGAAATGTATTAGATGAATGAATTACAGTAAATCCTAAATCCTCTGAGCTAAACTGGCTTGCCTCCATTAAAAGAGAATGGATCTGATGACACCTCATTCTCATTTCTAATGAAATGATGTAGATTCTGTAAATTCTACTCCACCACGCAAAAAATAATGTAAAGCAAATGCCACTACAATAATCCCATAAAAACCCACCCATAAGAAAATGACCATGGTGCAGATACCACGGTGATTTTTTTATGGGATGTTCAGCTGCTGCTGGTTATTGTTATATGGTCGATTTAGAGGCTGAATGTCGTTGTGGTGGTGTACTATTGTATGAAAAGGTAGATTTCATATTCATATTTCAGATTTAATCCCAGTTTTAATCCCTGCCTCACTGAAAATGTGAATCTAGAAAAAATGGCCCACAAATACATAGTTTCATTTTTTTTTTTTTCGGTAAGTTTGTTTTTTATTTAACATTTAACAGATAAATCTGTATTTGATGTGTGTGTGTGTGTGTGTGTGAGAGAGAGATTGAGTCAAAATAAACTACAGTGTGTGTGTTCATGCTACTGAATGTTGTGCTGTCATCCAGTGCAACATGTTGCTCACTGATGAGTTTTTAATAGTTCAGTCAACAATGGAGTTCTATGACACAGAGGAAGATATATCAGGCGTTGATACATATAATACATGTAAGGAAAACAGGGAATATCAGCAAAAATTTGCTAATAAAATAATTACATTTATTAAATTAATTTTTTTGAGAGCACAGACTTAGTTACTAACATTTTTTTACACGCACGTTTCAACACCTTTCTATATTAATGTTTACAGTCTGAACTGCAAGTGTGCAGACATCTTACAGTGCAAATATTGCCGTAAACCATGCCAAACACTGTCCAAACCCCCTTCAAATAATCCTTGACCCACACTCCCCTCTGAGAATTTGGAGAGAGATCTTAAAAGTTTTTGCATGCATTTTATAACAACTGAAAATAGGAAATAAACTTCACTCCTTTTGGTTTTAAATCTCTTTTCATCAGCAGATAATTAGCTGGTCTTATCACTATTTATGTTGAACATGAATTTATTGCATTATGAGCCTGGTGTTGGGAGATTTTATTATCTGGTCACCAGATGTGAGAAGTGTAGATTTGCCAGAATCACATTCATTTTCAAGGCCACAGCGGGTTGGTTGGTAATTAGCTGTCATAAAAGAGGCTTTTACAAAACCGCAGAAATCAGACTGAAGAACGAGAAAAACAGTGAGAGAGAGGCAACTCTAAATGCATTTACTTACAAAACACACACAGTGAATTACAGTCTTGTCCACTCCAATCAAGATTCACTTGCCAATCTATGCAAACAAATCCAGTGCGGTCAGAGGCTATGTGTAGGTCCAGTTGCCAGTTATCAGTTATTATGTCGTCAGTATAAACAGTACATTCATAGATGCTGCATGGACATGATTTCTGTGGACCTTTAACACGGTGAATGCAGTAATTACTTATTCCTTACACACAGCTCATGTACCGTATACCTCAGGTTAATTTTTTTTCAGTATGTGACTGTAGCCGAGTCATATAAGTGTCCACAAAGATTACATTTCAGTTTGGTTAGTTAAACGTTGTTTAGAAAATGTCATGTAGAGCGATGGTTGTTAATAACCAACACATGAAGTCCTCCCTGAAGTATTAATATTATAACACATGACAGACACATCTATGAAGAACAAGCCATGATGCAAATGTGAAAATAAATAATAAATGTTTTCAAGGTGTCTATTTTATTTAAATCATAAATGTACACTCTTCATAAAGATAACCATTAAAACAGAGTCTACACTGTATTCATGATGCTTTACATAAGCTGTAAGATGTTTCTCTCCTCACACAGCAGCAGTGAGCCTCTGTTTAACACATCGATGAGAGACTAACTTCATAATTTTATCTTCAAGACAACAGAATGAATGTACCCGTCGCTCTGAGCTCACCACCAAGCTGACGAATGAGAAAAGTTGTGCTGGCACAGCAGGTGGTCGGTCTGGAAACCTCGGCTATAATCAAGTGATGAGAACAGGCATTAAGAATAATAACACGGCACCGCCAAAGAACGATGGTGCATAGTTTAGAGATCAGGTTTTGCCAATAGTTTGGTTTTATATTCACATATTGATGCACAGATTCTATACTGTCTGGAATTTAAGTCTGAGTAAAGATTTTTCAGTGGTTAGGCCCTTATGCAGGCAGCTTGTGATATTTTCACTGCTCTCATGGTATTATGGATGTAAATAAGTAAGATAAAATAAGATCACAGCTTCCTGGTGTTACAACTATTTTTTCCACCACAGGTGGAAATCACCAAAAGAAATCTAAGTATAGACACCATGAGACCACCTTGGAGAAGTCATAACCAAAACTTACTGAACAAGTTACGCACAAGTATCAGTTGGACACACAGTGAAGATTATATTCTGCTGTTAAGCATATGTTCAGTAACTACAAACCATGTTTCATTTAACTCTAACTTGAATGCAAAGAGTTCATGAGTTGTTATGTGGGGTAACGTGACGTAATACCTCGAACCATGAATCAGGGGCGACGCAGAAAGCACTGCATGGTAACGCAGTATATTATGAAGAAATTAAGGGGTTTCGAATTAGGAAGCAAATGTTTCGGATGAGAAATCAGCTGCAAGAAACTGAAAAAAATGGTCAAATGGAAAGCTTAGCCTTCCTGGTGGCACTGTCTGACAAAAATACAATCATGTCTGGTACTAGATGAAACTGAGGTTGCAAAGTAATGACCCCCAAAGAGCCCCAAAGCCAGGCTTCTGTTCCAATTCTAGGAACCAAATGTCTTGTAGGACTGTTGCAGAAATTTTTATGTTTTAAAATTTTTATATTTACTTGCTGTACTGCTGCATTGTTTTTACCCAAATTAAATGCAAACCACAACATTTTCTGCCAGATAATATTTATATTTCTTGTATTTGTACCTTCCTTTATATTTGTACACAAAGAAATCACTGTTTTAAAGATAGCAGAGGGCAGATACCATACTAGCTTATATTTTTATTAAAGAGCAAATGTAAGTGTTTGTTATGTAAATGTTTTATGAGCCAGATCAGCATTGTGTCATGTCAAGGTGGTAAATGGCAAAAAATACATAGGGAGAGAGCACTTTCAGGAGCACAGAGGAAATGGCAGCAGAGGCATCAGAGAAATGTGAGGGAACAAGGTTATGCGCCTCTGGAAGTGTGTCAGTTGGCAAAGGGGTGAGGAATGGCGCGACTGTTCTTCCGTTATCGGCGTCGAGGTTGCATTAGGTCAGGGTCAAGGGGAACAAGATGAGAGGGAGAGGGGAGGGAGTGGGGCCAGAGGAGGTGGGGGAGTGCGGAGGGAGGAGGACCACACCTGGTGAAGGCACGCTTCAGGAGAGCGGTGGAGCACACGCTCTGCTAACACGAGCCAAGAGAAGCCAAACTGGACGAGTTTAGGCAGGGCTGCACAGCCAGTTCTAACCTTGACATGTGTCCTGACTGACGTAAATATAACTTTATTGGATAGTGATAGCTGGAGAGAGACAGGAAAGGCAGTGAGAGAGGGGATGACATGCAGGAAAAGGCCCAGGCTGGAATTGAACCCAGGCCACTGTGGTAAGGACTCAGCCTTGATATGCCCCTGTATTTAATATGTTCCCTCTCTGTAAAAAATCTAATTAGAAAGGTAATCTCATTATTCACAGCACCAATGTGTAACAATATCCTTTCACTAACAATCATGAAATCCTTCATTTCCTCTCTACTTCAGATAATACATACACATGGAAAAAGTCTCTGACTAACAACAATTGATGTGTGAAAGTATAACTTAAAATAACTTTTACTTCATGTGGGTAAAAGTGATTATCCATAGATTAGGCATTGTGTTCAATTCTGCCTCACAGATTGTGGCTAAATCAGAAGAACTCGATCAGTGTCTTTGGTCGGTGTCTTTCATAGTGCCTTTCAAATACTGTATCTTCTCCAGAGGACACTTTAGATGAGATCACCCTGACATCCAACTCCAATATTCAGTTTGATTAGGATTTGTCCTTTAACGTCCACATAAAACAAACTTCAAGGACTGCCTTTTTTCCCAACATAACATTGAAAAGGTGCGTCCCGTCTCAAGCAGATGTAGAAAAACTAGTCCACCCATTTGTTACTTCTAGACTGGATTACTGCAACTCCTTGTTATCAGACTGCTCTAATATGTCTCTCGGGACTCTGCAGTTGATTCAGAATGCTGTTACATGTGTATTGACAGGAACAAAGATCATATTTCTGGGAGCCAGAGCTTTCAGCTATCAAGCTCCTCTTCTGTGGAACAAGCTCCCAATTTGGGTTCAAGAGGCAGATGCCATCAACACTTTGAAGAGTAGGCTTAAGAAGTTGATAGAGCTCAAGTTAGAGCTGGCTCATAACTAACTATCCCATAGTTATGTTTGTATGGTCCTACACTGTTGGGGAACTCTTACTAATTTCAGATGGCTACCCACCAATGAGCCTGGGTTTACTCAAGGTTTCTGCCTGTTAAAAGGAAGTTTTTCCTCACCACTGTCACCAATTGCTTGCTCATGGTGGGATTTGTTGGGTCTCTGTAGATAATATTATAAAGAGTATGGTCTAGACTAAACATGAGCAAAGGTGTTTGGGGTAAACATATCAACTGACCTGTGGAAAGACAACCTGAGACACACCTGTTGAAGGAAGAGTATGTAGAATTTAGTGACATCTAGAAATGTAGTTTCTGATTGCAACCCCTTTGTCTCAAACTCTTCTTTCTAGTGTGAAAGAGAAACTAGAGTGGTTATGAAACATGCAAAAAGCTGTATGTGGTTCATTTGTTTCAGGTTTGACTATACAGTATGCTGTGATGCTTTGTTGTGCACAGATGTTGACATGTCTGAGAAGTGTAATTTTTTTGTTTTGAACTTAAAAATGTGTTTTATTAGCTCAGTACTGCAGAAAGAGACACCTACACTTGAGAATATTGTTACACTTTGGAGGCATTATTTACAGCTTCATTCCAACTGCTACAGTCCTTCAACTTCACATATCAGGTTTACCAGAGGTAAACAGAAAGGCGTGCCATCCTTTCTGACTTGATATGAATCATGCACAGGCACACTGTGGTGTATTTTCGTCATACGGTACAAAATATTCTTCAAACAACTCAACTGGCTGAATCAACTCTTTTGGACAACTCAGATTTGATGTCATGTTTGTTCTATTGGCGAAACACGAGTGACGCATTGCATTTTCTTAACTGAAACAAGGTCATTTGTTAAATAAATAAGCAATTAGTATTGACACAGTGCTTCTTTGTGCGTACCCTACGCAGAGGGAATAACCCACACAAGACATTATATTAGAAACATTAGAGGTAGCATATCGCCATGTTTCATATTATACATGTAGTCATTTAGACAATGTTGGACTTTGGTTGGTGGAGTTGCCAAAGAGCTTGGCATTCACAAGCTATGTTGTTCAGAACTCAGAATGCTAATAGTAATTCTGCTGCAGAAAGCACAGTTTGAATTTGTGGATTTGTTCATTTACAGCTATAAAAAAAGTCTGCATTGAACAACAACGACAAATCAATGCAGTCATTAACAATGCCATCTGTTTGTCTGTTATTGTTTTCTTTATATGATTTTTTAATGTTTTAGTCATTTTGTTAACCGTGGATGTGACCTCTGTCATAAACATTCTCATCATAGTTGTAATGGTTGTAATCTTAGAAATACATTTGAGCTCTGTTTAAATATGTAATGTCCTGAGCATGCACTCGGGGCTCCGTGTATGTCAGACGTCCTTGAACAAGCACACAGTCAATTTTCTTTTGTCCCTGCTATATTGATACACAACAAGTATGCAATTTGACAACAAATGTTGACTGTGATTGATCGAGCAAAATTATGACTTCACTGACTTCTGCAAGGAAATCAATACTGCATGCTTTGGAAAATAGAAGACATGGATGTAAAGTAAAATAAAGGCAATCAGTAGATAATTGCATTTTCTTGGGAAGGTCATTTCAATATTCATGAGCTGATTATGATCATCAAATAATATTTATATTGTGCCTTTCTTGTCTTGCGACCACTCAAAGCACTTTATGCTACACACACTTCACATTGACTCATTCATATAGGCTGCCATGCAAGGTGTTGACTGTTCATCAGGTAGTACTTACTCATTGACAAGAAGCCATGCTTAGGATCACTGAAGTTTGACCATCTACAACTGAACAACCTCCATCCACTGATGAAGACTCCAGACACTCCTGGCCTTCCATCCATCTATCCATCCATGCATAGCCTCTACTGGAAGAGTATAAATGTGTCTACTGGCAAAAACTGTCACAGCAACGTCTTATTAGCAAAAAAAAAAGCTGTGGTTGCGAGAGTTTTACCATAATAAATACGGTATAACTTTTTCTGCTTTAATAAAATATGTAAAATATTAAATGTTAGTGCTTTACTGTCTCTAATATAAAATGTGAATGAAGATTTGTTTTACCATTTCACCACCTTTACTAATATTACAGTAATATGATATTAATACAGTATTTTACTGTACAATTCTCTAATATAAAATACTACTTTATTCTGTATACATTTACCATTTACTTAAAATGCCATATGAATAAATATAAATGGTCAGTCATGTTTCATAACATATTTTACGGTCTACTGTAATGGTCTGGCATTTTTCACCGTAAAATCTATAGACATTTTTTACAGTGTAATGTTAACCACTGATACACATACATTCAGGAGTGACTCGGTGTTGTGGAGGGTGTGTGAGCGCCACAGCTTTACAGTAAGTTACAGACTTCTGCAGTCTTCTGGGTTAAGCTTTTGATGGTCAGTCAATACCTTCAAACAGCAGCCTGGCTGCTTTCTGAACCACTTTATCTTGTCGTCAGAGGATAAAAGCGTAGTAATTGTAACTGGTAAAATAGTACAATTACTTTTCAATGACTAACATGCAGCAATAGAGCAACTGATTGCAGCTTTCAAGTAACATGCCCAACATTACGAAGATGATAACATGCGGTACCAGTCAAAGGTTTGGACACACCTCATTCAGTGGTTCCAGGTGATTACTCTGAATCTGACTGAGCGAATGCAAAGACTGTGTAGGGCTATCATCAAAGCAAAAGAATCTAAAATATGAAACATATTTGACTTTGTTAACACTTTTGTTGTTGACCATATATTTCAATACATGTTCCATGTTATATGGTTCCAAGGCCTTTAATATTAATCTATAATGTAGAAAGTAATAAGAAATAAAAACAAAACATTGAATGAGAAGGCAGGTCCAAGCTTTTGACTGTTACTGTACGCAAGTCAACACTAAAAAATCATGTCAAGGTCAAATATTTCACCTATGATGGGATCAGTGATGAAACTAACCAACTAAATTCAATGAATCATTTAAGGCTGGCAAACTGTAAACATGAATCTTAGGTTGTATTTTGTTTCATTATTTTGGTGTTAATAACATTTTACTCACCAGTGGAACTGTTGAGATCTGAGAACATGGCATGGAACAATGCTCAAGTCTGATAAATTGTGCAAACTGATGCATGAAGATATATTGCAGACTATGTTAACTGACTTCTAATGGTTTATTTGGCTAATTATACAGATGATACAGAGATTACTCACAATTATAAATATTACAGCCCTGACTGTGATCAAAGCAGTGGTCCCACTGTGAGTTTGAGATCCAGCTCGACTCTTATCACTGTGTTTGAAACATCTATGTGTTTTATCAAAGAGAAAGAGGATGTTGGACTTCAGGTACAGATAACACAATCGCAGTGGTTGGCATTTGTGAAGGGCAGCGTGTGATGCTTTGTGCCAAGGTGAGACCAGAAACACCAACACATCAGGCAAATAAACACCCTTCACACTGATAATAACATGTCTGTTCTGCTCCCAGCAGATAGTGAGGCACAGGTCTTGCACTCTTATATAATCATCTATAAAATCCATCCTCCGGGTCCCCCCCGCCCTCACCCAAACCATCACTGATGTTGTTGTGCCCAGGGGGAGCTGCAGCCTTGACTGGCTCTGATCTGATTAGAGGCTTGTTAGGAGGGGCGGGGGCTGACCTGTCAAAAGCCAGTCTATCAGCCTTGAGGAGATAAAGTGATGCCTCCTGGACCTCCGGCACTCCACACTCATGATGCAATCAGCCACCCCTTGACAACCATCACTCACTGACAAGATAACCTGTTTGTGTGTGTGTAAGAGAGAGAGAGGGGGGGTATTATTATTATTATTATTATTATTATTATTATTATTATTATTATTATTATATTATTATATTAAAGCATCTATGCCCCCTGCCCTTTCTAGAGTTCATTGCTCCAGGCTGTCTATAATTGTGCAGTTTCTATCTATGTAGACATCTGTGTGTTATAATCTCTTTGTAACATATATACCAGCACTCTATTTGGTCATGTAGAGAAACCTTTATATAATTTTTAGACCATTTTATTGATAAATTTGTATTATTTATATAATAATTCAAGAATTTTATACTTGTTTTGGATACTTGCTACACAACTACAGTCTGTCTGGACAAAAGAATAACTACATTTCATTTAAACCCTGTGACTGACTGTAGTCTGATCTATAAAGGACAGTTTATCTGCAATAACTGTGTGCAACAGTAAATATTAAATAACATGACAAAGAGTAGTCTTGCATAGTAAAACCACGTTGCAGAATATAGGCAGAACAGGAGGTTAAGCAATAATTTGATGTGCGGCCACTGAATCTAAAGCTACAACCAACTGCCAGTTAGCTTAGCTTAGCATAAAGACTGCAAGCAGGGGGAAACCTGGATACGCGGGCTCTGTCTGATGAGAAGACAATCAACTGTCCATCATCTCTAAAGCTCATTAATTAAGGTTATGTTCGATCTTGTTTAATTCATACAAAAACAGTGTTTTAAAGGTTATGTGTATTTCTTGAGCGGGCACACTGACTTCCCGGATACTGCACTCACATATCTTTGATGCTGATTTTCTCTTTGAACTTTTGGTGACAAAGCAAATAAGCGGATTTGCCCAAATGTCAAGCCATTTTTAATAGAGGGACCCAGCAGCTCATTTTTTAGCCATGCAGTGTCAGCTTAATCTCACCACGCTTTCATCCAGGATGCTGCGTGCAGTCACCGTGCTCAGCTATTGTTGGTCAAGAAATTGCTCCAGTAGCTCAACATCATGCGTGTAAGCAGCAAGCAATCACTCCTCACAGGTAATGAAGACATATCTGTGTTTGTGTAATCAGTTTCACAGCTATCATCAGAGTCGGTTGAAATAAATGATCTAACCTGCAGGCAAAGACAGTGATATTAAGTGAACATCTATTACATGTCAGTGACTGTAAAGGAAGCTTTCATAAATCCTAGCCTTGATCTTGGAGTATGAGTGAAAACAATCTGATGACCCTGCCTCAATACTTTTTATTATCTGCCTTTAGTTTTTTGATTAATGATTTATCTGTGGTCTGTTTATGTGTGATATTATCTTCCACCTGTAGAGCTGCCATTTGTAAGATACAGCCTACTGTAATATTGCAAAGATAATTTATCACCCTGCATTTATTACTCATATATGTTATTTAGTTCATGGAGGATTGTGGTGTTCATATTTTCATGTCTGTTTAGAATTTCTGATCTGGCTGTTACAGCCACATTCAACTTAATACAGGGGTGTCCAAACTTCTTTTAAAGAGGGCCAGATTTGACATTGTGAAGATGCCTGGGTGCCAATACTAACATTTAAAAAATGAAAAAAATGAACAAGAAAAGTTGCATACAATTGAACTGTTCTATAGCAATTTTATTTTCATTGTCACAATTATCTTTTTTTTAATGGCACTGTCACCAAATCTAAACCAGTCAGGCGTGAACGAATCTAAAAAACACCTTTCTTTGACATCTGGAGTCAGATAACAGAATAAACGTTAAACTTGCATGAAGCTGACAGATCTTAAGATCATGTTCATTCTAAACATGACTTACTATGACAGTGGTTCTTAACCTTGTTGGAGGTACCGAACCCCACCAGTTTCATATGCTCATTCACCGAACCCTTCTTTAGTAAAAAATAAAATATGATTTTTTTTACTGGTGCACAAAATGAACCGTGCATTAACATCACCTTGTTCAAATAACAAAACCAACACAGTGCATGAACTCACAACAACTTACCTCAGTGTGACTTCTGCTGTTGCCTTTGAGAGACCAGTTCAGATATGCGTGGCTTCACCTTGGCAAGTGCCAGTCTCATGTCATTTTCACAGCAAAGTCTGTTCCTTTTCTTAGTTTTTATGTCCAGCATCCTCGAAAACGATTGGTCACAAAGATATGTTGTAACAAATGGTATAAAAAATTCCAGGGCGGAGGCTCCACCGAACCCCTGAGACCGACTCACCGAACCCCTAGGGTTCGATCGAACCCAGGTTAAGAACCACTGTACTATGAGTAATGCAAAGTCTGTTAACATTTAAGTCTAAAACGTATCACTCTTGCTTTTGTCTTTCACAAAATCATTCAGAAATTATTTTTTTAATAAAATTATTTTGTGTCACATCTACAGGTACATACAGGTACACCAGCAGTTATGGCCTTAGAGGTTCACGTTTAGCTTCGTTATGTCAACCAAAAAAGCCAAATCCAAACTTTGGACATGCCTGACTTAATAGAACTAACTGGATATTTTCAGCTCCTAAAGCATCTGCACCGTACAATATTTGTTTCCTAACTAGGATTTTCCTAAATACATTGTATAGACTCATCACATATAAGGCTATAGAGTGGTGTAGAGAGGCGCCTATATCTTCTTATTTTGCTGTGTTCGGGACATCTCTTTGTGTCAATATTTGGGCAGTGGGTGTGTAATTCCCAGCCAATAACATTGTGCAGGGTGTGTGGGCAGTACTACAGTGGCTCTGAAGTGCAGAACACAACAGCACACTATACAAAATGACTACAAAGACCGCATTCGCCATAGCTTAGTCAATAATTCCTTACCACAGTTTGGGCTATATTGTTCTTATTCCTCATGTCTCTATTCAAACTAGCTAGAACTTAGAAACTCAAACTAGAACTGCTGAACTTTGCCTAGTTATCAGTCAGTATCCCTGAATAGATCATTACATCAGTTTCTGTGGTCTTCTTAGAAAAGCCAAAAAATGGACAGAAAAATGGAGGACAGCCTGTGTACTTGCATAACGTTCACATTTATTTGGTTTCAAGTCCTAACACATTCTAAACATGCTTTTAACACGTAATGGATCACATTCTTCACAGGTAGTTAAAGTAACAAGAGCAGACAAGAGATTGTGGAAGAGAAAAACATATAGGCGTTTCAATTGTCTGTTCACAGGTGATGACAGTGTGTAAATCTATTTCTTCCCTGAGATATGTCAAGATTTTTAGACTCTTACTTCCCCAAAACTCTTCACATCTTGTGTTCCTGTACAACAGGGTTCTAACAGCGGTAAGGGAGTCTGCTTCAGCAGAAAGGACAACTGAGGCATGGTTTGGTAAGGTGAGATCTGGAGGTTTAAGTCCAAATGTTAGTTGCTGCAACTTATTTAAAGCTCTTACTGTGAACCTATGCTCCAGATCTCAACTTTCCAGAGTTATAACAGCGTTGAGGTTGGACTCATATGTTGGTTTGCCTGTACTGACCTTTTATCAGAGATAGGTAAGTGGCTCCTTCATGAGATCGATAGTGGTTCAATAGTACTAGTTAGCCTTTACTTGCTTTAAAGGATTTTTTTTTACAACCTTTTGTGTAATACATAGTGTTAGTTCTGTGACTGGACTAAATATACAAATCAGATCCATGATTAAGTTTAAAGGCAGACCTGTTTTTTCTTTTCTCCTATTGTAGGGTAAGTAAGGCCATGCAGCTTCTATTTAACAGTCATATTAGTCCAACCCCAGTGACAACACTGCAGTAGTCTGTCTGTGGTCGAGTGAGCTAAAGCATGTACACAGGAAAAGATGAGACCACAATTACATTTTCTGATTGATAACCGGTCATAGACTGCATTGATAGAGACAGATATGATCGCAGTCCCATTGTTACCACTCCTTGATACCTTGAACTGCCTTACTGGTGAACAACAATCATGGAGCACAATGGGGAAAAACACACACACGCACGCACACACACACACACACACACACTGGCATATCATGACGTGGTGAGTATAGTGTACACAGCAAAGAGCCATTCACAAGATAACAAGACGTATTCCGTAAAGGTCAACACAGGAAAATAAAGCACTGGTTAACTGCAGCAAGAACGCATCACGTGAATGCTTAATCAGTATGCTGACATTGTCATTGACATTCTTTCATCTTTGGTATTGGATTCACGATAACAGGGCAGAAGTGAAATGGAAGATGACGCTAATTTAACATGGAAGGAAAAAAAGAGAAACTTAATGGAGGAAGAGGATCCCTGAAACGAGAGATTAAAGAGAGTAAGAGAGTGTTTGGTGTGTAATACTTTACAGTCGGAGGTCAGAGAAAATAAAAGCTGCTGACAGCAGGCGAGTCTGAGGTAGAGACGATTATGAGGCAACAAGTTAATGTATAAAAGAAAAAAAAAAAAAGAAGAAGAAGAAAAGTTGTTATAAATCTGAGGTCACTGAGTGAAACAAGAGACACATAAGAACAGAACATTGGTGCAATGAAACCAATAAATAAGACAAAAATCACCTATTTGAAATTAAGCAACATGATGACAAATAAAGAGGTAGTTTCAGTACAGAAATTGCAAATGACATATCCCTTGTCTGCAAAAAAAAAAAAAAAAAAAAAAATACAAATATAGAAAATAAAAAGAATACTTGTATCCAAATATGACGGTTAGGAAGTCAAAGCAAAGGTAGCCAAGGTGAGGTTTTATTTTATGTTGACGAGCAGAATTTGCTGCTACATTAAAAGAAAAATCCCTCTTCAGATCTTCTCCACTGTCAGATCTTAGAGGTCTGATGTTCAGAGCATTCCTGGAGTGACTTTGTTGTTGGCCACCCGGAGCCTTACTCTTCTACTTCTTCTACGGTTAGAAGTATTCTACATTTCCCCAGACTGACATTACAGATGGGCAGGATTGTTAAACATCAGTGCAATATGGCAGCTCTAAAGAAAAGCCCCTTACATTCTGACACTAACATTTAACTCTCAGCAGTGGTTATGGATTTTTTTGGGGGGTGGGTTATTCTTTTATAGACACATCACATCACTCAGACTTCTGTTTCATAAAAGTACATATCCCTGAGATTATGTGGTTTAAAGGGTCAGTTCACTAAAATTACACTGACAGAGGTAAGTGAGAAAATGTTGTCATTTAGGTGAAATGACCCTTTAGCCTCAGAAGCCTGTGTCATGTGACTGATGCACATTTATGAAATGGAGAGAGACAAATATTCTCCACACACCCATCTTTAGCTGCTCTGACAGTTTAAAACATCACTGTCACATTTGCATTGTAAAATGATTCAAATAATACATAAAAGGCTTCAAGATGTCAGTATTGTCCATATAAAACGTGGCTGACATAGCCTGAGTAATACTTCTGTTTTCATAACCACTGTTGACAAGGGAATGAGTTAAAAATAATGTCCCAGAAAAAAAAGAATTCAAATGATATAAAATGATAGGGGTTGTCTTCACTCTTTAAAAAAAAAAAAAACAGAGACAATGAATACGTGAAAAACAACAAAAACCCAAAACATTCACAATAACTACAAAGGTACATGAAAATGTATAAAAATCAAAAGATGAAAAGAGGCTAACTGGAACATTTGAAAGAGGAACACTGCATTGGTCTGGTGGTGTTAAGGCTGCACACACAGAGGTGGATGGCATTCTGATGATGCCTCTTGCTCCATCCATCACCAATGCCAAGAGAAAAGAATCCTTCATGCATGCCTCCCCTTCAAACTACAACCACATTCACTGAATGAAGGGGGGTTGGAGGATGGAGGGAGGGGACCTTGAGTGAAATAAAGTGGAAAAGAAAAACACTTTTCTACAGAGGACCTACAATGTCCTGGAACCTACGTCTACTAATAATACAAGTACATCAGCGTGGTCACTGAGGAACTCCTGAATGCAATACATAACACTCACTTTACCCTGTTTAGATCCAGGCCAGCAGGGACCTGAGAGAGAGGAACACACTGGGTGGGCAGTGGCCGAGGTCGAGGGTCAAGGTCTCTGAACCTCACCGTCGTGTGCAAAAAAGAGAGTCGTTGCGAGGACTGCATTTTGTCTGCATTTCAAATTGTTCGTACATCATGAAACGGCTAAAAACTTGAGGAATCTAAGAAGACACTTCAAGCGGTTTGAAATGATCATCTCATACTTCAAAAATAAAGACCATTTCCTATGGCTTTTTTTAAACAATGTGCATATCTGTCAAAGAGTGTATGCAAGCCGGAGGTAAGTCACCTAAATTCTCTAAACCTGGCCTAAACTCATTGAGACATGGACCGGATCAATCACACTGAATCCACCGCTTTGCCGGGTTTAAGTGACAATCTGCAAAATGTGCATAAGCCAGTTCATCTAAGAAATGTCAGGCCAACCTTACCCAGTAAAACTCTGAGGACCATACCTCAACCAAGTATTAGGTCCACACTTTCTAGTGACCCTCGGAGGTGGCTCAGGTCCGGCTTAAACTGCTACTGATCCTGGGTCTGTGCAAAATTCTGATTGGACCTGACAGGACCTGAAAACAGTCTAAGTTTCTCTAAAACTGAACTGGCCAATGGAATTTTTGAACGGATCGGAATGGTTCAAAACTGGATATGCTAACAGAAGTTCGCGCCCTACACCGGATCACTGATCGGTTCTGTATAAAGCACAATTTCACAGACTGTCCCTTTAACCAAACACCGCCTGTACCATGGACCCTTACATTTAGGTGATAGTGTGTTGAGCGCAAGCTACAATGCATCAAATTCCTGGCACTAAAGGCAGCAGAGCCCAAAAGAAAAAAAGCGAGTCATCTGACAAGAAGCAGAGGGGAAAAAACAAAAACTGGGGATCACGTCTCCTCTGTGCATACATGTGCGCACAAGACTGTACACACGTTTAGCAGCATTTAGAATGAAATCCGGCAACATTACTCGTCTGTCCAGCAGAGGGTTCTCCCCTCTGACACAGACTGATTCATTTCTTATCCTGATCCTTCATTGATAAGAAATCTTTTTTTTCCTTTCTTCTTTTTTTTGTGGAGCTATCAGCTTCCTACCCATCAGTGGGTGTTTGAAAAAAGCATTGCATAACACTTTGGTCAAAAAAGAAAAACAATAAAACTAAAAACACCAAACCTAGCTATCCCCCCCTTCCCCTGCAATAAATCCTTACATCCCCAGTCTATGATTGTAAAAAATACCCGTATGCTCCTTTTTCAATGAAGATCCCAAAGATCCAACAACTGTCACCTTAACTCATGGAATGTTAAATTGACAAGACCGCCTCCCATACGCAGGATGTCTGAGAGTCCATGCAGTTAAGTAGCTCAGTTTTGCTAATTTTGCATTTTCAGCATAATAAAACACTGTTTTTCAATCTTTGATTTATGCAGCTCCTTTGAACATTCAGTCTCTGATTGAGGTGCCAAAGCATCCACAGGGATTTGGTTTTAGACTGGGCAACTCTTCATTTAACAGCAAGAAAAGGTACCTGAACATAGCAACAACATCTTCCTGAGGTAGTCTCAAAACACTCGTCATGTGTCTGTCCGCCCCCGTCTGAATAAAATAAACTCTTTTTAAGTCTAGCTCTAACAATAGCAACACTGACACATTGAGCAAACTGGATACACACTTGTAAACTCCAAAGACCAATGCATCTACGAGCATTTGTTTTGTACAGAAGCATGTGCACAGTGTAAATCAGCATACATTCAGCTCTGTCGTGTAATAAATATATAAAGAAAAAAGTTACAAAAAACAAACTAGCTGCTTGTCACATTCACAAGAGGGGAGACCAGTCCCTCGACTCATGGGGTCGGGAGTGGGGGTGGGGGTGGGTCTAGTTTCCGGAGGAGGTGGTCACGCAGGGCGACGGGCCAGTCCTGTAGCTGGTCAGGCTGGATTTGCAGGAGTGCAAGACTGCTTTGAACAAGAGGGGGAGCTGCTCCAGAGGGACATTCACCAGCTTCCCTGCAAACAAACACATGAATATTTTTAATAACATTCACTAACACAATGGCTATTTTCTATTATGCAAATTCCATCAATATTAATACTGTGAGTCATATCACATTTAGCACCCTGCTGCTTTCAGATTTTCATTCACTAATTAGTTTCAATTGTTTCTACTCAACAGTTAGACATTTTGAATTGAAGGCCAACCAGAGCGGAGGGGGAAGATGCCCTTTGAGCTGTTGGAAGGTTTTCAATATGAAATGTCAGTGCAGGGAGTGTCAACTTTCATAGACAGTAACTTAACATGAAACAAAAAAAGGGGCAAAGTGGAGGAATTGAAATGTATTAGTGAGTGGGAACTGTCCTTGAAAGAGGTAAACTCAGAGCGGCAAAGTGGTGAGTGTGACACGGCTTTAAAGTTGTACTAATGGAATCGGTGCTGCTGAAAATGTTACGCTGAATTTATCGAGATAACAGCGAAGCATTGTGAAGGTTTGCCGTTTGCATTTAAGGTGGGAGCAAGGAGGCTTTCTCCTAAAGTGTGTTAACAAAACAAAACAAACGATGAAATAAATTGCGCCTCTATGCAGGTACGGTGAATAAAAATCATTATATGAGAATTTAGAGAATTTGTGGCTGACTCAAATCATGGGCACATGGCACAGTAGGAAATTTTACAGGCAATTTTGTTCATCAGTCATTGGCTGGCTGATGGAACCATATCATCTGCATTAGTATTGTATGAAACACAAAAACAGCTCTGAGTCTCCAGCATCTAAAACAAGAAATGTATTGGCCGTTGCACTACACAGTATTTCAAGGCCTTACCTGCAATGCAGCGGATCTCCGGGAGACACATCATGATCTCAGGGAAGCGTTTGGGCTGGTGTGGATATTTGTATTCAGTGTAGTCCTGACACACATACCAGTAGCGCTTGTTCAGCTGCTCGAGCTGGGAGATGTTGGACAGTCCTCTGATATCTGAAGGGATACAAATGAAAAGGGAGTCATGTGGGGAATACAGTAAGGGCCAGGAAAGGCTTCGGCTCTGTAATAGCAGAGCTTGAGATGTTACCTTGGTTTAGGAAGTTGATGGCTTTCATGCAGGCGTACTCCTCGTTACTGATCTTCAATTGGTGAAACTTGCGGAACAGATATATCAACCTCTCCATCACCTCCATGCCGTCCTCGCTGAAGCTGAGGAATCAAACACGAGCTTTAGTGTCAAGTCAATTGCTGTGTTACCTTTTAAAGCTATACTCTACAAACAAAGAGTTTTAGATGTCTACATGTTCCCATTAAATCTCCTGTGGTGAAAAAACACTTCAAAAAATATAAAATCCCTGTAGCCCCATTATCTTAAGCTTCTACGCTTCAATGAACAAGGCAGAAATTAGGGAGGGAATACGTCAGATCTACTCAAAGTGCTTAAAGAACGTCTTGCCAATCCCACAGCTTTTTCAAAGGAAGACTCACAGAGTTTAATTGCACTCATCACACACTTTAATTTGTTGTACTTCTGGCTTTCATGGCTCCTGTCTGTCTCAGACACTTTAGTGCTGCCGCTGTAAATCAGATATGTATTTAACTTGAGGCAAATTGACCACAGCTTCAGAACAGCACTGTACATTTGGAGAATGTGTGTCATGAGGTCAGATAATTCTAGTCTGATTTACACTGAGCCAGACGCCCCCACGCACCACTTTCTACCTAGCGAGGGACATGCAGGTATTTCACATGCCAGACGGTGCTAGCCTCAGCTCTGTCCTGAGCCCTCCTGTTCACGGACCACTTCACTGGCCCTCGTCCAACAACAATACTGTCATAGGGAAAAATATCAAACCCGCTTGGAGATACTGAGCTCACAGAGTGGAATGTCTGGCCTTTGTACAGGACTGTTGTTGCAGTGGGGAAGATTTAATTCCTGATACTGACCTTTCCTCTGAGTGAAATATGGAATTGGCATGACTCCCAGAGACAGAAACTTACGTTTAATATGGTTTATATGTTAATGGTGTGATAGCCTCCATAAAAAATAAGTAGGAGGCAGCATGATTCACTGCAGAAAAGATATTATCAACACATATGAGTAAGGGTAATTTCCTCCATCATTCTGCTGATGTGTACATAACAAGCTAGCATTGAGGTACCTCAGTGCTGTGCAAATGACCTGCAGTCATGTTATGTTAATGAGCTAGCAAACATTTGGTTTAAAGAACTACATTTTCAAACTCAGATTTGGTGGTGGTGTAGAGTTTAGTCTAACATTCACCATCCTTTTAGCTCTGTTTTGGACTCCACCTCTAACTTTTGAGACACTATTTAGCCAAATGCTCCAGCATGTTCGTCAGACAGCCGCTAACTTTCTCTCTCCGCTGTTTGATGCAGAGCACGAAGTGTTCAGTGGTTTTATCGGAGCTTCTTCACTAAAATCAGCTGAGGAGAGTGAACCAAAACAGTACAGTTCAGGGCAGAAAGACGATAAAACACTTGATAGAGTTGAGGGGGACTACACAGTTAAATACACAGTGATGATTCAAAGTATCAACTGTTCTTTTTATATTACGCATAATGATTCCCCCTAGTGCAACTGTACCCACATTTACCCTGTACCTGTTGTTTGACGGTTACAAACCAACTCTATGTCTAGTGTGGTTATGTCTTGGTGCAAAGTGAATACAGCTGCTAGACTCTTTCTTGCATGAACAGTTGTAAAGTCACAGTAACCCCTAAATTGCAATGAAATTTGAGCAATTGACCCCTCTCCCCTCTCCAAGTCCTTGCCACTCACCCCTGCAACTCATCGTCAGACGGCGTGTACTTGGCGGTGACGTTGGCCAGGTCTCCGAATATCTGGGCACTGTAGATGGTGAGGCAGGAGAGCAAGATGAGCTCCTGCCAGGTGGAGCTGAGCAGACAGGTGTAGTCCTCTATGGAGAGCTCGCAGAAGAACGGCAGCTTCTTGATCCAGGAGATCTGGCGGAAGAGCAGCTCGTCTGCCAGGCGACACAGCAGGGCAAACAGCTCTACCTGTGTCACTTTGTACCTGGGTCACACGATAAGACAATAAGGATTAGGGTATGGAATGGAGGTGATTTTTATTTTAGCAGCTTGTAAATTTACCATGGTTAGTTAACAAGTTAGTAGCCATTAGCTGTGAAATCAGTCCGATTGGGTCTGTGTCTTTTGGCAGGTTTCGGTTCTGCATGGATGTCTGCCCCAGCTTTCAAATAAAAGACAGGTCGACTTTGGTGGTCTTTTTTAGGTTCGGGTATTGATCTTTGAACTTGTTAAGACTTCTCCTAGGTGACTTCTGTTTCCTGCCCTGTCTGCTTTCTTGTCCCGTCACGACTGCATATCATACACGTGTAGAGATAAAATTTTTGACACTTTCCAATGTTTTACATGGAACGCTGTCTGCTTAGCCTTCAGCATTTTCTTTTAAATTCTCTGTTGGCTGAGTCACTGATGGAGACAAAATACCCAGTCCTTTGGCCATCATTTATTAAAAACACTTGAAGAAATACAATACAGAGTGGTTTGAAGCCTTTTTTGTAAATGAAATAAAGAGACTATTTTGATTTAAAAGAATCTCTCAAACAGCCAGATGATGTGAACAATGCAGTATTGAACCTGAAGTTTTTTCAAGTCTGTGCCAGCAGTTTGTATTTAATGGGCTAAAATCCACTGGAAGGATCTTTGAATCACTAACCAGTCTGCTTCAAATCTGCAGAATGTACCCTGTATCTTATGTATACATTGACTCACCCGTCTTCTATGAGCATAGGGGTTGCTAGGGGGGCCAGGTCTTCAGCAGCCACCAACTGCAGCACCAGTGGGTGGGACTGTGGGTAGAGGCTGCGGGGCTGGGGGGCCAGCAGGCCAGACTGGGCAGCATAGCTGAACAGGTGAGGTAGGAGCTGGTAGTGTGTGGACATGGAGGTGTTTATGTACTGGTCCCTGAGGGCTGCCGTGTAGCCGTTCATTTCCACAGAGCGACTGGAAGCACATAAAGGTCAAAGGTTACACACAGTACACACTCTCTCAGTACTTCTTCCACCACTGCATAGAAGCAAATCTGATACTTTTGGAAATACACTTGTTTACCATCTCACCCAGAGTCAGATAAAAAGATTGATACATTTCAGATCTGTGTGCACGGTTTAGAGTGAGGCTAGTAGTTTCCCTCTGCTTCCAGTGTTTGTGCTAAGCTAAGATAAACACGTCACAGACCTACTAGATCTCTGCTGCACTAAAGAGTTTTCCTACAAATCACCTTTTACCTCCATTTTAGAGAGACGCGGTGGAGCGCCATTCTCCTTTTGTCTTCTTTTAGAAACTTGGAGACAAAACTTTGCAGTTCATTTTGTACCTGAACACACACATTCTGCTATTGTTGTTCATTTCTGCTTAGATTTAATTTGATAAAAACAAGTATTCATCGGAATTGCTATCTGGCTGTGTGGCTGTGGAGATAAACCTAATGTTTATACAAAATGAGACTAAAATAAATACCGCCTTGCGTGTACCTAGACAATATTTGTCCTTGGTGAGCGTAGATAGACAATGTGCTCGTCTCCATAGCAAGAACAGCAGATAGTGCAGAGAGTTCTTTGTGTTTGCTATCATCACCAAGCCTGAGGAGCTGCATATTCAGGCATTCTTCAGCTGATGAATACCTTAACTAAAGTCTGGGTGAGATGGGAACGAGGTGTTAGACTGTCAGGGCCAGCTCATTATCTCAATGGTGCGCCCCACCATGGCGCTGTGTGGTGGAGTAGCTGAGATGAACAACTCACTTGGATGACAGAGTGGAGGCGGGTGATGGCTGGTTGCCCTCTGAGGCTCCGTTGCTGGGCGAGCTGTGGTCGCTGTCGCCGTTGTTGCCCCAGGTGTGCTCCGGGGCGTCCTCCTTGAACTCCTGACCCGACATGATCCGCTCTATCTCTTCCTCTGTGATCTAAAACACACACAAAGAGGGTTTGAGCTTACAGCACATCCTCATGTGACCAAAAGCACTGTGTCTCAGTTCAATTGATTAGCACTGACTAGCACCGCGCTGCTTTTCACTAAAATGTTGAGGAGCAAGGACACAAACACATAATGAAACAGAGAGCTAGAGAAAGAAAGAAAGGAGGCAAACAGGTATGTGTACACACACACACACGCACACGCACACACACACACACACACCTAAAATAATAGAATCCTTGCAGGTCCATACAGGGAGAAAACACAGACAAAAGGTATTTTGAAAGGCATTAGCATGCCAGAAAATATAGTGTCTTGTATCTGTGGCTCGGGTCAATTCACTTTCATTTCTATCAATTCAGCACATACACTGAAACAGCAATTCATTCCATTTTAATGACAGAGAGGTCCTTCTTTCATTACGGCTTCGAAATAAAGCTGTCTTTTAATGGAAGCGGGCGTTTGTGTGTGTGTGTGTGTTTTCCTTTTTTCATCGCGCTGAATTGAGTTGCAATGAATTGACCACATCCCTCTCCTGAATAGTAGCTCAGTGGTACTTAGCCTCATGTCACAAATTTTCCTAACCATTTGTTCTCTCCCCAGTGTTAATATTGAAGCCAGGGCTGAATAGAGAATCATCATCAGCTACACGATTATACTGATGATACAACAAGGTCAGGGCTCACTCTCATTACATGCTTCATGAGTATTCCTACACCCAAATTATTAGCATTGCAGCACTCCAGCTCACTGTTATTTAAGTGATTGGTTTGTGCTCTGAATGCATTCGCCGTGCGAGGAGTTAACTCCTGGGACTGTGTCAGAATAACATGTATAGAGTGACTCTGAGCTGGGAGGGGGGGGTCAGTGAATGCCACAATAAAAACAAAAAAACACATTTGTGGTGATTGTTGCATGAAGTCGGTGATTTACCTGAACAGGTCCGATGCTTTTGTTCCTCCCCCCCGGCATGCCGTCTTCCCTGATTGCTACGTGACAAAAAGAAACAACAGAAAAATAATTCCACATAAGGTCCTTTAACACAACATGATCCATGATTAGTATCATAGCTCTACCTAGTGGCTGAAGCAAATCACACAGTGCTTTCGTCGTTTATTTCTCTCTAACATAACTTCTCCTGTTTGTATTGGCTGACAGACACTATCTTTTCTTTCTGTTGTGTAGGAACAGTTTGTTAAGTAAATCTATTTCACATGTCAAGACAAGTTTGTTTTAGTCAAAGTATTCAGAGAATAAATCACACACTGTAAAATGAGGCAGAGCTCTGAACAGTCACTTACAGTTGTTATCCACTAGGGGGTAGCGTATGCTAACAGCCTACATGAGGACCAGCTGCAGCCCGGGCCTGCTTATTCATGACTGAGCTGTATGCATGTCACTAAGACTTCAAGAGGAAAAGTGAGCGCAGTGTTTAATTGGTAGAACTGATGTTCATCCTTCATCTGGGCTTTGAGAGTAGGCTGAAGCCTGTTTTACACATTTTGAGATGGTTGCCCCTAACTCAACAGGACTGATCCATCAGGAAAGATAATCCAGAGTTTGGGCAGAGGTGGCAGCAGATGAATCCCCCCTGACATGTTTGATGTTTTCACAAGTAAACTGATTTTATTTGTTTTACAGGCTCTACTGAACAGAATGATGGAAATGACTTTGTAATATTTTTTTTAAAACATGCTCTGCTAACTGGTAGAGTCAAGATCTTAATGCAACTAAAATATAGTTCATTATAAAAGCTGGTATTGCGCACAGTCATGCTTTTACAAAAAGTAGATATTTGTTATTTGTTATCATATTGTGCTTTTTAAAAAATATTTTAAATTCAAATATAACTGTGAATTAGTTATATCAGATGAAAGTAGGGTGAGACTGATTGGACAAAGCCTGATTTAATCCCAGTGACAAACCTCACTGTGGAGGCGGTGACACTCCTGTCCAAAGAATGTGTCTGGATTTTATAAGAAAAAGAAGCGAACAGTGGTTTGTAGAAAACAGTAAAAAAGAGCACCTATCACCTGAATGACTGTTGAGCTGTATGCCCACAGATACCACACAGATAATCTGCTGCTAAGGGTGAACTGCATATTATAGGATTTTTATTGTTTTATATGGCACTTTATATGACTTAGATTTCTTTTTTTGTATTAATTAATTAATTAAAAATATATTTCATGTTTATTGTACATGAAAATGCAAAGCTCATTATCAAATCCAATGTGAGGTGTCTGTGATGTGGCCGCACTTTACCTTTGCGGTTCATCCCCATCTGCAGACACTTGAGCAGGCGGCAGTACTGGCAGCGGTTGCGCTGCTTGCGCGACATCTCGCAGTTCTTGTCGCGACTGCAGCGGTACACGCGCTTGTTGCAGATGCTGCGCTTGAAGAAGCCCTTGCAGCCCTCACAGGAGATGATGCCATAGTGCAGGCCTGTGGCACGATCTCCACAGATAAGGCAAGTACGCTGGTCAGCTGGATCATCTGCAGAAAGAAGGAAAGGATAAAGAAGAGAAAGTTTATAACAGTTTTCCACCCAGTTCTTTACACTAATTCATCTACTCTGTGAAAAAATAAATAAAAAATAGCAATGGTGGGTGCAAAAACCTCGCTGAAGGCACAAGTTTTTAATTGAGATCATGGGGGCGGCTCGGGCTTAAGCACTAGCCAGGCGCTGGCTAATCCAAAGGATTCTTAAGCTCTAACTCTCATTATGTGAAAGTGGAGGTGTAACAGGCATCAGGACGAGGAGCGGAGAAGACTCGTGTATGTTTTATTCAGCAGCTCTGATGAGAGGAGGCAGCAAGCTAAAACGACACGACTGATTTGTTTACAGTCTCTCCTTTCTCTTCTTTTAACAAACAGGGGTATCGCATGAAGAGGCCTCTTTCTAGAAGACCTATGAGACCTGTTACCCTGTCGAAAATGTTAAAAATTGCTCCATCCATTGATTTGTGACATGCAGTTCAGGGTATTTAAACTTGGATCTATCCATTCAGAGCCCATAGTGTCCTGTAAGATGTGTCATCTTGTAACTTGCTCTTTCAATTGGTGGCTATTTTTTAAAATGCTTTGAAATCCACCAGAACCCGTCCAGCCCGGGCTGTCTATGCCTGGATGTTTTACACTAGCGCTCTCTCAATCATTAACCTTCACCATGTCTCCTAAAATGAGCACATGCTTTTTGCTGATTACTCCAAATTGTGAAAAACTGAAGACAGAAATAGGTTAGGGAGGTCATTTGGAACACGTGTGAGGGGGATATTTAGGGGCTCAGGGTAGGAGGAAGCGGGGGCTCACAGCAAGGAAGTCGTGTGGAACAGGATGTCTTAAACAAAGTACATTAAAAATAGCAGTAGAACATTATAAATGACGTGATGTTGAGACTGGCTGACATCTTGCTGACCATGACCGAAGAAAACTTTGAGACAGCATAAAAAGAAATGGGTCCAAGTCTTACACACTGATTTAAAATGATTTGGAGTGTATGATAGAACATATGCATGTGACAAGGTGGGGAGGGGACCAAGGTGGCATCAAAGAGAGTTGGATCCTACTGAGGACCATCCTTGTGAAGCTACTTTACTCATGAAGGAGCTCTAAAACTGGAAAGACAGCAATCTGGGAGAGAATCATCTCTTAATCCCACATCTACCTCCAGGCTACAGAATGCACATCATCAAACTCACTGAAGAAGAATTAAGTCGAAGCACATTCTATGCTGTCCACAGAGTTAAGCTTTGTCACACACACACACAAACCAAGAAGCCCTCCACCCCACCCCCGCTAACAGCCGCAGAGAGCAGATGGGTTGGACTCCATGGTTACAGAGAATAGCAGAGCTCGGCTGCAGCAGGAATGTGGCCTCCACTGATGTTAGATATCCAAGTGCGTTTCCAGGTGTTGGTAGCACTGCATATGTGGAAGAAAAACGAGTAAAGCCTAGTGTGAAGTCACTTGAGGCTGAAGAAGACAACTTGACAACAAAAAAAAAAACTTGGTCACACCAAGTAGATATATCTACTGACAAATCAGCATTAAGGGGTTAAAACGCAAAAAGCTTTCGAAGCACTGTTCTGCCTTCAACGGTTCTTTTCAAAGGTTCGGTTGCAGCAGCAGCAGATGGTGTTTCAGATGATGTCCGTGGTCGTGATAAACACAAAGTATGTGGACAACAGCATGTGCGCTTCCTTAAAGAGCATGAAGTAGACATAAAGGTCTGAATCTGCTGTCCAGCGGGTTAATGCTGCCTGCTGAGCCCGGAGATTAACCTGGACATCTGATTAATGTAAGACTCTTGTGTAATGCAACAACCTGCACTGTACACAGGTGGGACCTTTAGCCTCCTATGGGATTCTGTGGTTTGGAAAGCCAATAATGGAGGCAGACAAGCCGGTTTCCTGCATGGCTCAGTGTGTAAGACAAGGCGGTGACTGAACGTTGGGAATTGAGCTCCTGCTGGATCTTTGAGGGAAGATTACTGCATATGTTTAAATGCTGATGCAATACTATAGGAATGGTACTGTCACACATTTCTGCTCCAAATAAAGTTAAATACTACTAATATTAATTATTATGAACTTTGTACTTCAATATCATTATCTTATTTTTTAGAGACAATTTGTAACATGTTTCCAGGGACTACAGATGACTCACATTTACAGTAATGTTTTGTTAATGTGCACTGTCCCTGTTAATGAAAATAAATATGATACTACAGTATTATTTCATACAAAGCTACCTAAAGCAGTTTTATTGGAAACAAATGAAAGCTTTAAAAGGTACTATATGTTTGAGTGCATCTTAAATTCATATAATTAACTTAACATCTGCTTGATGTTGTTACCCTGTTAACCTCATGGGACATGAAGAAACCTGATATTGTGTCAGTGCTTGACCCAGCCACCCATCGCTGATTAAAAGGTGCAATGTTTTGACAATAAACAGACCAAAGTGACATCATCTTTAATATTCAAATGAGCAGGATTAAGTTTTTTGTGTGTGTATATAATTTAAAGGGCCAGCTCATCAGAGGCATGTGACTGGGCTAAGAGCTAAGCCTCCCAGAGAGAGGGGGCTTTCATAGTGGGCTGCAGGGTTCATGTAATAAAGGTAATTAGAAGGAGGAGAGGAGGGGGGTGCACATGGCATAAAGCCTCTTCCAGATAATGAATGGTGAATAGAGGACTTCTAAAGCCTGGAGAAAGATTACCATTTAAATGGCATGAGGTTTAAATTTGCTGCCTGCTGAAGACTGCAGGGGCAGCCATACTGTACAGAGACAATAGGGCATCACACGGTGAAGCCATCCTGGGATTAGAATTTAACCATTTTGGTGATTAACTCTTTACAGCACAGAGGTTAAGAGGACTCTGAGTGGAAGCTCTGCCAGTCAGAGAAAGGAGCACACACTTTACAGAGATGATTAACAGTAATCAGTCATGAGAAAGTGAGAATACAGCCTATCTAATTAGGGCTATAACTAATAATGGTTTTACTTATTAATTTATCTGCAGATTATTTTCATGACTAATCAGGTTTCGTCAAGCCCTAAGCAGGACATCCTCACATTTAAACAGATAGACCGTTGGTGATAATATAATCAGGATAATGACTGATTAAGTGATTAATCAACTGATCTTGTTTTTGATCTATAAATAATGCAGCACCTTAAAACAAAATAATTCACTTCCTGAAGGCCAAAGGTAGTGTGTGGACCTGCTCTTAGGTATTCACAAATGTCCCACAAACATTATACATCCCTAAATTTGAAAATGTAATTGTACAATACATTACTATAGACTGCCTGTATTCAAAGAATCATATCTATGTATGTATCCCTGTGTTTACATAAAGGCCAGACTGCAAGTTACCGAGTCTAACTAAAGATATAGTACTCATGTAACTCTTCGTTCTTGCAGTGTGTGAAGGTTCTACACAGTGCTCGTGTAAACAGGGGTCAATTTAATGTATACTGGCACACATTAATAAGTTGTGTTTCTTGTGTTAGGTCTTCCTACTGAATGAATGAGGACCAGGCTGAGAGACACAGAATGTATTCTCAAGTGTGAGTTGAGGGACAGTTCAGTAGAGATCCAGCTGTTGAGTTTGGGGAATAAAGCAGAACAACCCCTTCATGAAGCCTGAGCAGAAAGAGCGGGTAAAGCTCTCACCATCCTCCTCACACAGCAAAAACAAACAAACAAAAAACAGCGGAAAACTTATTTTAATCTATTGTGATTAATACACTTAGCCATGATGTTACTGTAAGTGGACCACATGATGGACCCAGGCATCATAAAACACAAGTCACCTCAAAAGCCGGCCATTTGTCAGCCCATGTGCTCTTTCAGAGAACACATTAAAACCATATATTTCACTGACCACCCTATGTGAAACGCCTGACTTCCTTCAGCGAGGTAAAACACAATGGCTATTAGTTGCCTTCACTCGGGCTTATTTGCAAAATCTGTCACCCTGTCTTTCAAGTGCATGGCCACCATATAAACTGGCTGATTCACACCTTCACACACTTGATCTCAGATTGTCACGTCCTATGACTCCTCCTCCTCCCGCCTGTAGATGACAGTTAAATATTCATGACATTTACATCACTTCGTAAAAAAAAGGTTCCATCTGCAACACGTTTGACCCAGGGTCTGTGGCAGTGTGGCAACATTTCCATCAGGTAACATTGTAACATTGTAAGTAAAGCCAACATTGAGATCGTGTACATTATTTAAAGGGTCAGTTCACACAAAGCACATTTTGTCTTATCCATAGTGGAGATACCCGTCTGTGAGATTTTCTTCATTCACTCCACTAGAAGAAATGAGAAACATGGGCCATTACTCGTGAGAGAGGGTCTAATAAAATATGCTATTCGGTGCATTGTGGGAAATGTAGTATCCATTGTTTTTTTTTCAGCTTTATGGGACTCAAGTCAGAATATTTTAGCCTTTGCTGCTACTGTTTTTCTTATTTTATTTGCCTACAGTGATGGTGGTATGAATGTATGGTTGATTAGATGTTAAGATTAAAGATATGTCAACTTGGAAAAATATTTCCACTATTAAGTAAGAATTTTGAATGCGCTTTCGGTGCAATATTTCTCATTTATGCGCTGTTTTTGTTCAAAGAGTTGGTAAATCACTGATTGCATGGTTATAAAAGGAGACATGACGATGAACCCCGAGGTGACAATAAAGAGTTATAAAAGCACTGCTTCATCTTGAACTCCACCCTCTGTTTCTCTCTAGGTTGGGTGCAGGAACCCCCGATGCTCTGTGTCACCCCTCCATACACACACACACACACACACACACACACACAGTCTCACCCCCCCAAGGCCCATTAAAGGCTGCATTGTTTCCCAGGGGTCAGCCTGGGTTTCATTCCAAACTTTAACGCAAACCAGGAAATGCAAGTCAAGCATTTTAAGCCCCCTCCCCATCAATGGCAAAGACAAACAGCACTCTTGTTTTCCCACTGCTCCCAAAGTGTCCCAGCAAATGTTCACTGTAAGCCAACTGATTGAGTGACATGCATGTCACTTGTCATGTGGAACGTTAAGATCTTTTCATCTTAAACACAGCTAAAGCTCTTAAATGTTTAATAGCAGCCTGTTTTTTTTGTGCTATCCCCCGAAAAAGAAACAAGAAAACTAAGAAACACAGAATGCTGCTAGAAGGTGCCAGTTTAATCAGTGTCCAGGTTTCACCGTCTCTGTGACTCTCTGTGAGCTGCATCATGCTGAGAACAGAGATGTATCGTGGCCAAATCTCCCTATTGTCCACACCCTGCACACACAAAGGCTGATGTGTGGTGTAAAGCAGCCTTTTAAGTGGCTAACAGAGCAACAAGGCCTGCTGCTAAAGGGGTTTTCTCTTTAGGTTTTGTCTCGGGCTTTCCATCACAATCGTGCCCAGCTGAGACAGGGAGCGGGGGTTGGAGGAATCTTCTGTACTTTTCCACTACTGGCACCCTCCCTCCCTTCCTCCTTCCCTTACTCCTTGTGTCTCAGCCTTTCTTCTTCCCTTCTTCTCCTCATATCTCTTCTTCTCCTCTGAAACTTATCTCTCCTACCTGGGGGATAAAGGGGAGCATCCCCCCACTCACCCAAAGACTATGACTGGTATGTACACGGCCACACATCTAACACATTCACAGAGGTTAAAGGCATCTCAAGACCCTCTATGTCTCAGCATTCCTGGCAGCCCACACTGTGATGCTAATCTTTAAAGTTACGTGCATGCAGTTGCAGATTGGGCTCATCCATGAGATAATGGTGACCTGTTGACATTGCTGTCCTGATAATATACACCCAGGCTTAAAGGCTAAATCATTAGCATTGAGTAATACCACACAAAGATAGGCTACATATTAATGTTATGCTAATGTGAGCCACGTGTGATGATACTTTGTTAAATAATGTGGGGACAGGCCTCGACTGTAGGAGTCTGGCTCACTGTCGCAGCTTTGTTTGCATCTGGAAGGATCATTTAAATGTTTTCTTTTATTCTGAATAAGTTTTAAGGTGCGCATGTTGAAAACTTCAGTGAAAAGAACTCACACATTCAGGCTGATGTGCCCTTGTACTACTCTTTTTCACTCCATATGATTAATAGTGCTGGTATCTCTTGAAAATGTATGATACTGATGTCAATACAATCTTCACAACCAGTACCATAAACCTGTTTTTCCATTTAAAAGGAGTCACAGTTCTCAAATGTTTAATGAACACGAAGAGACAATGAATGTGATTCAATGTCAGATTTTTTACTGAACAGTTTTTTATGCTCACTGTAAAGGACATTAAGGTCAATAATAAACATGTTGTACAGCTCTTATTATTAAAATGATCAACATTCTTTGTTGCTGTCTCTTTTCACACAATGTAAATGAAATGTTACACTAGATTTTGTAAAACACGAGGAAAGAAATATCACTTTGTGTTACTGTATATTTTAATGTCAATTTGAAAAATGTGAATGGTTTGCTGTGTTGAACCAGATGAACAGTCAAATGGGTAGACCTGCTTGTTCACTTCAATTAGTGTTCTTCTTTTAATGAAGTTCACGTTATTTTAGTTCATTTGTGTGATATGTATTTATTGTTTACACTGACACAAAGAAAGAGTTTTGTTAAGATATCACTGTGTCCTGACCGGCTTCCTTTCCTTTGCAGAACATGAAACCTCTGCTTAAAGACAACACAAACTGCTTTTTGGCCTAGAGCTCCTTTTTAATGCCGGGTCAGCACACACTGATATGAACCATGTGGTGAGGTTTACAGCTCAGGCTCTGTGATACATGCTCATATAAAAGTGCTGTTAATGAATGTTGAGTCTCCTCTTCATTAACAGGAGGGGGGGTGCACTTCCCAGAGAGCACAGAACAGGAGGATAAACTCCCACTGATAGTTCCCATACAGGAAGGAGCACAATACTGTAAAATGTCCACCATTTAAAATGTGGAGCATCTTGCTACATACAAATAAGCAAGAACTACATTTGCGATGCATCTAACAAAATGATTCAATTCTGTGTGTGTGTGTGTGTGTGTGTGTGTGTGTGTGTGTGTGCTCAGGGGGGTGGGTGCAGGGCAGTTGAAATAACACACCCTTGGAAGACAAAGATCTGCAACATGATGGACTTGATGTATGCTTTGACAGTGCTGGGGACACGGAGATGGATATGTTTCAGTGAATTTGGGTGTGTGCGTGGCCAGAATGAGCAGCCTCAGTCACTGGCTATTTATAGAGCAGTATTACAGAGTCACAGGAGTCCCTGACCTCCCCCCACTGTTACTATTGATCTTCACACAGCTTCTGTCCCCTGCATCTACATCCACATAAACAACCTCTCACCCTCCCCTTCGGTATTAGTTTACCTCTTTCAGCTTTTCTCTGTGAATTTCTCTCTAAAGAACAATATCAAAACTGAAGGCTCTCCTGCAGAATGAAGGTGATACAGAAGGAGAAGTGTGGAATTAACCCTCCCTCCACTGGAACACAACCAACAACATGGCTGCTGCTTGGGGGATTAACACGAGGGGGGAGGGGATGAATACAGTAACATGGTTCCTCCACATGCTAAACCAAAGTCCTTGAAGGAAAATATCAAACGGAGGACATACTGCCAGAAATGTGTTAATTGTGTTTCAAGTCCCCGAGCGCCGATTTTGTGTCGGGGATTAGAAGTTCTAATGAAAACGATTCGTATGAACCGCACGATCAATGAACACGGCGAGATAAATGCTTATCAAAAGGACGCGCAACAGTGATGAGCAGTCCATCCAGCACACTTGTGGTGAGTCACCTTGCTTTGCCATGTGGACTATATCTTAAGAGTGAGAAAGGATCGCATTCCAAATTCCTGCAATACAAGAGGAGGGAGAGGAGGGAGGAGTGGTGGGCGGATTGTGTGCTCTGGGTGGGATGTAGTGTGAAAACTGCCAAAAGAAGGTTACTTCACTCTGGCATTTAAGATCATTCAAATAAACAAACAGAGCGACCAAAGAGCGATGAGCTAAAAGCAATTTGGGCAGAGCATCGTCAACAAAGTTCAAGGAAAGGTCGCCCATTAACAGTCTCTCTGAATGAAATTACATCGTGATTCAAAACAACATGAAAGGTAAAAACAAGAGGGATGGAGGGATGAAGGGAGGGGGGGTTGAACAATATGTGAAAGTACTCTCAGCTTTGGGGCTAGTGGTGACTGAGGAGTGGGCTGATCCTCATCATGGCAACACTGCTGATTGTGTACAAACCATAGCCGCATACCAAAGATCAATACATATGGAAGCGCACGGGTGATTCACCACCACGCCGAGATACGTCAAAACACACACACATGTAAACAAAGCACTTGAAGGCATCGATCGCAGGGAACGCTGTGAAAAGCTCGGATATGTCTGCTCATTAGCCCGGCCTGAGAATCATTAACAACTCTCAGCATAAAGGCTGACTAATGACAAATGTAGCACAAATGTAGCATACTCACACTGCAAAGAGGAGCTTGAAAGCAGCATATGTCTGGAACTCATCTGACTATTCTTTCAACACTTACATTGTACTCATTGATGTAATTTCAAGGCAAGGAGCTGTTTCTCAAATATCCTATCACAGAAAGTGTTTGCATTATGAAGCAATATATCAGTTTAGGAGATTAACAGGAAATAGCCTCGTCAAGCAAACGCAACATTGATAAAAAGAAAATATCAAGTCACCAGAATGCAGTTCTCTGATCAATCACACACAGCTCTCCTCTACCATTCACACACAATTATGCTGAGTATAAATATGGCCCACTAAAAGAAGGCAACATCCTTCTGTTCTAGTCTCCCTTACCTTCCCATGTATCCATTTCATGCTTCTCCCAGTCTGCCTGGACCCCATTCACACTGGACTCGGCTAAAGAAAAGCCACTGGGCCTGGTCGCCTCATGACTCTTTTCTTTCTCTGTCTGTCTCTCTCTCTGTTCTCTCTCTGCAACCTCTTTCCTCGACCGCCTGCCCCTCTCTGACAACAGCCAGAGCTGAGCAATACCACTGGTCACTTTACTGCCTGGTCACATGACCGCAGAGTTCAAGCCACGGGGTCACGGCTTGGCTTGAGGTCCAATGACAGCTAGGGGTTATCTGAGTGGAACTGATAGTCCTATTTTCGCTGCCGTTGAACAATAACCCCCCCCCCCCCCCCCCCCCCACCCCCCCCCCCACCCCCCTCCCCCACCCACCACACCCCCCCTCCCCCCCCCCCCCCCACCCCCCCCCCCCCCCCCCCTCCCCCCCCCCCCCCCCCCCCCCCCCCCCCCCCCCCCCCCCCCCCCCCCCCCCCCCCACCCCCCCCCCCCCCCCCCCCCCCCCCCCCCCCCCCCCCCCCCCCACCCCCCCCCCCCCCCCCCCCCCCCCCCCCCCCCCCCCCCCCCCCCCCCCCCCCCCCCCCCCCCCGCCCCCCCCCCCCCCCCCCCCCCCCCCCCCAACCGGCCCTCACCTAAATTAGCCTCCCCTCCCCTCGGCCATGCCTCTGGCACTTCTGAGGGGGACCAAAGTGCATGTCCAAGCATAAACAGAGATTCAAGCTGACAAAACACACAGACATTAACTAATTGAAGCACTTAGTGCAACAGAGAAAATGGATAAAGCTAAAGTTTCACAACTTGCTTGGTTACAAAATGAGCACAGTGTAAAAGCCAAAAGAGCTGATGGAGACCACGAAAAGTGCTGAGGTGGAAGGAACCACTTTCTGTTCCTGTGCATCCTCCATACGGAACTAATATCAGCTAAACCTGTATGTGCTTCAGTAGTCCAACAAGGTTTCATTCCCCCATCACAAAATACTGTCCTCCACCATCTAGAGCAATGTCAAGGATATTCTCTAACAACTGCTGGCAATTAGGAATTGTAAGTACAACTTAACGTTACACACTGTGGTCTATAACCACACTGGTGATTATGACATGCTGTAACCTCAGATATTGAGGGGGAATAAATAAATTTACTGTAAGGCATAAATTTAAATAATCTGATGATCATTTAATGGGTCAATTAAAATTTAACTGCAAATTTTGTTAGCCTAGAGGTTAAATAACATAACTGGAATGTCTCTGGTTTTATTCTGGCCAGGACTTTCATTACATGTTGCCAAAAAATGACAAACATTTGTGGATTTGATCTTACTGCTTTTTTCCTGTTTTATCTTCCTGTTAAAGTTTTTTTTTTGTCAAACAGAATAAACTACATGAAACCATCACTTTTATGCTAAATATTGAAAGTAATTCTGAGTGAAGTATGAACCGCCGCATCTTACAGAGGCTCACGCTGAACCCAAATACTTTTTTAGTAATGACTAAAATGGGATGAAAACTATCAAATACTGAATGTTAGGTTTGAGTGTTTGGTAGTTTGTACTCCAGATGACTTTGATCATAGAGTTCCTGATTTCAATCAAGCTTTTGCCTCTTTCAGGCTGTATTCTAATTGTTGGTATTGACACATACTAAACCCAGGCCTTCGATACATGGTTCTAGAATCCGTCTCCAATTTCCTGCTCTCACCTTTGACTTCACTGACCATCCTGTAAAAATCCACAGAAAGTTGAATTTGTCTGACGTGATTTAGCTGTAAACCTGTGAGAGCTACAGAGGGATCTTACCATCCAGTGGATTCTCTTCCTTCATCCCCTCCAGTGGCCTGGCTAGGGGACCATAGTGAGAAGCATCCAGTGTTCCACCAGTGTGCCACACCTTAAACTCAACTGCCCAACCTGATCCACTGTGTGTCCAGCAGCCTCCTCTCTACCTGATTCTCACCTCACACTACAGTGGACAAGTCTGCCCTGATCATCCAACCAGTCCCCCAGCCCACCCTCTCCAAAGCCCCACCCTGCTAATACCACTTGTTCACTCTCACAGCAGCAGTACCCCACCCCACCCAACCCCAACCCCCCATGTGAATGCTAATGACCCGGCCGCACTAGGTCACATATAAGGAGCTTTTCACATTCAAATGACACACGCAGAGATAGCTCATATGAATGCATACAGGCAGAGAGAAAACCCGAGATGTGCTGCTGGGCTCGTGAGGATTCACAGAAGCAGCAGTCAAGCTGTCATGCTGGGCGAGTTTGTAAGCAGGTAGAAATATGAGGACACGACTAACCTGTTGGTGTGAAGCCAGTCCCACCGCCTCCCACTTTACTTTGCACTAATACCATAAGAGTCTGCTACCATATGTCACTGTGTCAAAGACAGTGCTTACAGGCAGGACGTGGCCATGGCATCGTAATTGGATGTTCACATGCAGATTTGTGCATTAATATTCTTTACAGCTCAACAAGAGTTAAAGGTTCATGGATATGAGAGAGTAAATCAACCTAAACCTGCTACACTCATGCAGATTGCAACATTCTGCAAGCAGACAGAAATCTTTCCGACAGAAGTTCTCATAGTTTAACCGGCTTTTTATTTTCACCACATTCCTCATACCAGCAGATTCAGAAGCACGCATTGTTGACATATTTTCAGTCTGTTTGGCATAACCTTCCTTGTCAATACTAATAGGAAGTCTAACCTGAGCTGTGCAGGGAGGAGGGAGCAGGGGGCGCCATATGTCACCCTTGACCTTAGCACCTTTCCTCCCATGCGGCAAAGATGAACAGCATAATCAGCCATGTTGCCTTTAACCTTGAAGTCAACTGGAGCCAGTGCAGTGCTGACACTCTGCTGATTATCTGCTGTCATGTGGCCAAAGGTGCTATCTCAGATCGGGACTTCATATGTGTGTTTATGAATATATATGTGTATAAATGGATGTTAACTGTATTTGCACTGGAGTCCAAACTGATTTGATATCAGGGATTAGGGATGATTGAAATGTCAAAAACTGAAAACATGTCTCGTCAGATTTGGTCATCATTCTTCTTTCATCAGGAAATTCCTGATTAAAAACAGAACTCTATGACATTTATCAACCACAACATCCCCTGACTTCTGTTCCATCTCTCCTCTCTCACTTCTCTTTCTGTTTATATCACATAAAGACATTAGATTCAATAGAAATCAAATGAAAAAATGTGTTTTGTAGAAAAATCTGCATTCCTGGGGTAATGTTCTAGGAACAGTATGGTTTTAGTAGCTGGTATCATATCTGCGCTAGTTTGGGAAACTTACATGATACAAGCCCTACATGGCATGATCGGATATATATAGACAACTGATTTGAACTGATCACAGGATCATAAAATAACCAATACAGAGATACAAAATATGTTTGAGGTCATGAAGAAAACGTGGACACTATTTGCCTGCCTGGAGACTACATGAAAATTAGCCTTTCTTGCTAACTCCGGTATATTTTCAAGAAATGTTAAATAAAATGATCAATGGATAAAATAGACAAAATGAAACCCAGCACTGGGAAGGCTCAATTAATTAAGAGCCATAGAGGCTTCCTGTGGTTTTAAGTAAATTACAGACAGCTGCACGAAACACAAATGAGATTTTAAAAGGATGAGATCATTTTAAACAGACTAATTGTCAGACTTCACAGAGGAGTTTGTCATTCGACACCGTCATTAAAAAGATCTAAACTCCTTAAAAGCATGTTGCTATATGTTTGAGACATGAGAAGAGGATTTAAAGTGAAGATCTGATCTTAAATCAGCCTCGGGCAGCCCGAGCATTCTTCTCTACAGTACGTTAGTTCTTGTGTTCTGGCTTTTCCTGCTCCTGGCACACGGCAGCGAAGGCCTTTTAGAAACCAAAGTTGTTAGCTAAAATGCTAATTTGCTTCAATGTCAGCTCGACTGAGCTGTTTTGTGACTTGTTTCTTTGCATTTCCCTAAACATTAGAGTAACAAAGGGCATTTCTTTTGTTTGAGCTCCCCTCCCCCCTCTGCACACTGTCACACATGCCAAACCTCTCCGCTCCTCAGACAAAGAGCTTCAAGAAAAACAGGAATAGGCCACACTGCCCTTAATCTCCTTCAAATACACTGTACATTCTTATTCCCCAAAGCACGCCACAGCACCAATCCCTTTCCAGAGTATCAAAGAAGAGCAATCATCTGAAGCTTTTCCAAAGCACTTCCAGACCTTCACCATCCCACTGCTGCTGTAAGGGTTACTGCCTGCACTGAGTATACATTACTGTATACAACAGAGATAGAGTTATGAATCGCCAATTTACCTTTTATTCATTTTTAAGTAAGAGTTAATGATGAGATGAAGGTCCCTACTTTTCCCCTGTATGTATACAGACGCAGAAACCTAAAAATAGCTTCTTCATCCTGCTTGAAGGTCAGTAAGACCACCCTCAAGAATAAACAGAAAAGTAACTCTCATTCTGTTGAAAGAAGAAGACGAAACAGGAAGAACAATGCTCAGTGCTGTTTCTGTGGAAGACTGGTCATGTACTGTATTTTCAGGAGTCGTGCAATTTTATTTTGTAAAGATTACAAACATAACATCAACGCGTTTGTCAGTAAGGAAAAAAATCTATACTGCTAATTTATAAGCCCCCCATGGGAAGTAATTATTCAAAATTCAAAAGTTATTACCTTATATCATGAATGTGTTCTTATTGTTTCAAGGGAAAAAAACGTAATTATAGTGCCAAATTATGTTTTATTTGAAAGATTTCAGAAACTAACATGATTTAGAATGATTAATCAATTATCAAAATAATCACTGAGTGTCCCGCTCACAATCACCTGATCGATGAATTCAATCTCTGAGCGTTGCCAAGACAAACTTAAAGGGTCATAAGATGATTCTCAGATTTAAGAATATGTTTTGTCCTGACTTTTGTCCACTCTTTGCTTTGTGAGTATGATGAAGGGGACACACAGAGTTCACTGATTTGTTTGAAGGTGTCACAAGCTAAAAGGGTGATGTTATGTTATGTCATGATTTTTGTGTCTTGGTTGGTCTTTGACTGTTTTGCGGTCAGGAGTCACTTCAGGGGCAGCTCCTTCTGTTTGTTCGAGGTGATCGCGGCTGTACAGCAGCTGACCTCAGCGTTTTTGGGTCGTGTCCACTCCTGCAGATTAGATTTACAATGATCCACCTTTTCCCCCGGATGCATTTGCTTTTTGGAGCCCTGATGACCAGCAGATCAATGCAGCTGTTCTCTGCCTTAACTTCCAAAGGGCATATAAAACTGAGGTGACCTGGCCACCATCTTGGAGTTAATGACCACTAAAACAGCCACTCACACGAGCCATCCTCACCAGCCATTCATCATGCTTTTAATTGTTCTGACAGGGAGGAATTATCCATAGACTATTCTTCTGTTTCTAATTATTTCAGTTTGATCAATGTAATACTTTCATGTTAATGTTTGAGAAGGTGCATCTAGGTTTTATGTTCTCTCACAAGTTACATGAACAATGAAACTTATTTTACAGTGGAAACTCAATATAACTTTAATCAATGACGCCCACCATGTATGAGCCAGAAAATATGCAGTACTGCTGCTTATTATAGAGTCCAAGACATTGAGCTGTAACTCTCATTTAACTCCTGTTTGCTTACACTATGGAACAGGTTTTGGCGAACAGAACAGGACCAACCTGTTAGGTCGAAAGGTAAACCAGAGTCAACTTTCAATGGGGGCAAAGTTCCCCCCTTTGCCACTTTAGTTGGAGATCCAACCTCATTTCTGCAGATTCATACTGTAAGAAGCTGGAAGACATCAAAGTCTGAAGACTCTGATGGATTATTGTGTTTTGGTTTTATGGGCTGAGGTTACAGGAGTTTATCCTCTGCATGATTCACGATTTTCTTTTCTTTAAGAGATGATTAAATGTTAAATATATTAGTGTGCTCTTTATAAAGTCTCTTTGGTCTCTGTGTGGGAACAGGAGAGGGCTTACCAATATCACTGACACAGGTAATATTACCAAGGCCTTGAGTGGACATTGTAACTATACAGCATCAGGATCCTGGTGTTCATGCTGGCTCATTGTGACACTATGATGATTCACTGGGAGACTTGAATAGGATAAAACAGTCCTTCATGTTGTTACTCATTTGTATTTCTCTGAATGACTGAATGCAAAAATAAAATAGTAGCTCAAAAAACAGCTCTTGGATTCTGAGGGACAAAATCCTGACAATGACACAAACTTTTTCTCTAGCAGCGGGGTATAAATCTGACCTGTTACCCACAGGAGGAATTAAATTACACCATGCAACATCAATTCACAGACATGTACACAAAGTAGATTCAAATATTTTCAGGTCAGATGTGTACCCATCTCTTATATTATGTTGTAGGAATGTGGACGACCTCTCATCAATATGCCAGCCAGTCACTAAACTTACTACGAAACACAGAAACTTGAAGAATATGTATGGTTTTACTAGGCCAGGTCAGCATGAGGGGAGGTCAAAGGTTAAACTGTCTTTTGGTCACAAGACTGTGAAGATGAAGTGGGTCTTCCCACTGTCTTATAGTTTTCACAGTTTTCACAGTGGGCTTCAAGCATTTTTTCAATACTGACCTCACTGTTTGAGAACTACAGCAGAGTCTGTACTGTCTGACCAAACAGTCCCTTTGAGAACAAAACACAGATGAGCTCAGAAAATATTCAAGATATCCCAAAAGGCCAACGACAACTTCTGAATTCCACACATAGAGAGAAAGACACAAAGGCTTTACAGAACATTTAGATGCACTACCATTTTTTTTCTATGAAATGTCTCCGGACTAAGCAGCTATGGAGCACAGTGGCAAAAATAATCTTGGCCCTCATTCAGTCCACGGTTTCTCTCACTCTCTATGCATTGTGTATGCATTAGTTTATGATTATGCATTAGTTTATGGGAATTTAACAACTCAAACATGTTTTTAGGACTATGTAAGCACAATATAAAGAAATTGAATCTTTCAAACAGGATGTTAAACTCTGCTCTCAGGGGCCTCAAGATCTGGTGTTACTTTTAGCATTTCAGTTAAATTGCCTGTGAACCTGGAGCCTTCAGGCCACCTATGAGTCATGGGGCAGCTGTGTCGCTGTTAATCAGCTAGGTTTAGTGGCATTTGATCATCATCACCATTAAAGTCATTGGTTAAATTCAAAACTACACATGAACATCGCCTCAGCTTTCAGACACAAAACCTATAGAAAGCAACAACTTCAAACGGCTTTAAACTTTAAGCTGTGACTCCATCGATTCACTTATTCCTCTCTGTCATGAACGCTGCACCGTCACATGATCGAGCAGGCTGCGGTGGTAGTGTGGTATTTATGGGCTTTGGCAGCCCTGCACTCCACCACCAGAGGGCGGTATCACACAAACATGGATTCCCTGTGGGTCAGCAGCGTGAGCTGACTTGTTCACTCAGGAATATCAAAACAGGCTGATCAAAGTGGAGCAATGTGTGACCTGAGATGCAGCAGAGCAGCCGTCATAATCTATAGATGTGGGCCAGCAGCTTTAATGATGGGAGGGTGCTGAGGGGGCTCTGGCTCCAAATCGTCTTATCTGGTGCCAAACAACCAACACCACCTTTGATGTTGTTTGGTTTCTGTTAACAGAAGTGGTTTCTCTTCCAGTGGTGGATGACTATTCTGGATCAAACTACAGATTTTGCTCAAAAGCCAAAAGTATTGGGCTCGTATTACAAAACATTAAAGGTCCAGTTTGGAGACAGGAATGATGTTCATGGCTTGTACGGTATATTTGTAGAAGACGTCTGAGCTCCGTGCCAAATATTTGGAAGACTAGCTGCACACTCCTCACGCAGATCAAACAAATGCAGGCAAGCCCAAACAAAAACCACTACAATCAGGTCTTAGAGGAAGCTTCACAGTGGAGACCCCACCCCAAACCTCATGTGCCTAACTGGCATGAAACCTCTACACAAAGCAGCTGATGGAGAGGAATGGGTTTACCCCCTCTCTGTCTCCTTTGAATATCCAAAGTTAACAGTCATCCATAAGTGGCAGCTGTAACACCTGAGCCAGTGATAAAAAAAACATTGTTTAATATCAGAACTGTTCCTCACAGGAGCTACGATTAATGGCTACAGCTGGTAAATGAACTTTTTAAGGATGCACACATTTAACCACTTTATGCATGAGCAACATGTATAATAGAACATGAAATGTATGACTTAGATATGACTGCTAGCGGACTTTGTGAGAACTGCTATGCAGTCTTATACGTTTACACATTTTCATACTTTCCATGTGTTGATGTGTAATGAAGTCAGCAGATCTGAGGAGAATTTTCTCTCCACATGCCATGTAGCCACAATCGACATAAAACTGGCATCTGCAAATGTGCTTTTTTTAAAAAGGAGGATGAGACAATAAGACGTAGAATCTCTGTGTCTTTCTGCCATGTCGTTAATGACAGGTTAGGTTGGCAGCAGGGTGTCTGCTACGCCTCCTTCAAGAGAGCTGCTGCCGAAAGCCTGAGTGGGACTGGAGCCTGTCAAATTACAGTGGGATCCCACCTCACTTCCCACTCCCTCTTCTATCCCTCTGTCTGCTGTCTATCTCTGCTCCGCCACTCCTCCTTTTTCTGTCTTTTGTCTGTCTGTCAGTATCAGAGGAGTACATCTCATTTTACGACGCAGAAAAAAACACACAAAAGCGGAGATGTTCTTATATCTAAGTGGCTGGACGTGCCTGTGCCACCCACTCAAGTCTTAGAGAAACATTGGACAGGAATTTGTGTGCGTGATGCTTTGAGGGTATTTCTGGAGTTCCATCAAAGGCAGATTTTCAAAATGGCAGCCATGAATGACTGTGTCCCACAGTGCGAAAGCTCAGGGGAGTCTGGATGTGCCGGCTCTGAAATACGAGTATTTGATAGAATATCTTAGATTCATTCTAAAAGATTGTCCAACTTAAGCTCCTGCTTTGAGGTCTAGAAGTGTTTTTTGAGAAAATATTTGAACATTTTTATACTGGAATACTTTTCATATGTCACACTGATAAAAAAAAAAAGAAAGATGGCTCTCAGAGGCCATTTTCTGCAGCGGGTAACACAATAGAGGTCCCTACAGTATCGCCTCTTTAGCCCTTCCCCTCCCATATTCCTCATCCCTGCTTTGTCCATATCTAGCTCATCCCCAATTTCTCTCTCATCCAACACCCCACCCCCATATACTCCCACCCTCACCCCCTCTACATCCCACTCTATCTCTTAACACCACCCACCCTCTACCCCCACTCTCTTCTCTCTCTCTCTCCGCCTTTTCTGTCCAGCCCTCCTCTTCTTGCTCCAGAACTGTCAGATGGCATTAGCTCCTTTCACGCTCATGGCCTGTAGGAATAACAGCGGTGAACCTCGCCGAACAGCGCCATTCTCCTGCTCCAGTTAGCTCTCCACTCAGCACAGGCTGTTCACAAATACCAATGTTATTCACGTTGTGCCACATCACTTACACAACATGCCCCACTAAAGGGCAAAGTTAGGCAGACGCAAATCTCAGCGGAGAAGGTCATGGCGCTGAGTAAAGATACGCGTGCATTGTATAACACGGTCATGCTCGCTCATAATTATCAGCTCGTCCCCCCCGACTCAAGGATCGACCCACAGCTTTGCTAAGATCTGCCTCACGTGGATCAAAAACGGATCCACTTCTTATCTACTTATGGAGCCACAGGCCTGAAAATTTGTTAAATATATCGTGCTCAGCTTATTTCCCATGAAGTTTCAGCTGCAGGGCAAGTTGTGGTTGGTATTAAAAGCCCACTGTGACCAATAAGCTGTAAAATGAGCAGAAGTTTTTATTGTGCGGAGAAACAGGGTAAAATGATTCTGATAGAGCATGCATACATGTAACAGATGCTTCGTATAGGCTACTGATTTTCATGCCAAAGCTTGTCCAAAGCTTAGGAGTCGTGCATCTTCAACATCGACATGTGCATTCAAATCACAAGCAGACATTTAATGGTGTGCATGACTGCTGACATTAGGTACAACACCGCAAACTCGGAGAGCCAGAACGAGTCAGACCAAACCAGCATCCCTCGGGGTGAGAAACTGAACACCTGAAACTAATCTAACCCAGTTGGAGAGCAGATTTCTACTTAAAGCTGTTGTCACTGTGTCCACACTGATTATCTGTCCATTTCATTGAATAGTTTTGTGGGCTGGAAACATGCAGCATGATTAATTACTTAGATTTAGTTTGAAGGTTAGCTTAACGTACTTACTTTTGACTAAGCCAGTCCAGACAAATGAAGGAGAGAGGAAATAACTTTAATATTAAAACTGCAATAATTGATTAATACACCGCAGTATTACAAGTGTGAAGGAATGTAAATACATTCTTGAGGGGGGGATCTGTATGGGCAAGGCAATTATCGATTTGACACAGATAGATTAATACAAACATGAGGAAAGTGTAATTTCTCATCACTCTGTACTCGACAAGCCCAGCATGGAAGGAAGGCTTAGAGGCTAATAATCAGAGCAGATTAGCCTGAGCTCTGATAGATGCTATGCAAGCCTGCTAATCATCCGAGTGATAACCATGAATCATCCAATCGCAGTCAGAAATGAGCAGTGTGTTTCAAATTACGATTCTGACGGAATGATCTCGGTATCAGCGAGCGATCAAAGCGTCTCTCTTTGACTTCCATTTGCCTCCTCTAGCCCATGTCGCAGTAATTCCTCCGTGTTAACAGTATGTGTAAGTCAGTGCATATTAAGTGCGGCTAAGGAAGGGTGGGCGGAAACACTGGAGCTTCAGAGCACCGGTGTGACTGTGATCTCCGGCCTGCCTGCCCTGTGATTTAGCCTCGAAATGACAGACTTGCCCCTCATTGGGCTACGGGTGGAGAGCTAATGACATGCTGCGTGGGCTAACATGACTATTAGCCCACTCTGAGCAGCAGGAACTGACAGGAACACAATTCTGTCATTACGCCCTGAGGAGACCTCTAATCAGGGAGGCAGGGACACTAGGAGAGGCCAGTCGCACTGGTTTCGGCATGGAGACAAAGAGGTAACCGACTGGCTCTGTTTTACCTCAGCATTTAGAAGGGCCTTCAGGCTGATGGGTGAGTTTCAGGTTGTGACATGATGAGAAATTGTACCACAAATCATGTGAAAAGATTAGAATTTTAAGTACACATTGCTGTTTTTGCATGCCAAACAGCAATGGCATGATTCAAGAATATCTGACCTAGTTGCTGCTACTTGCAAATGAAATGTAATGAGCATGGCAGCATATATTTCTTCCAACCAACTCTCATTAAATGTGTTTAAATGTTTTGATTCCTGTCTGCAGGCAAGTTGTGCACAAGACATTTAAAAAGAAAAAAAAAGATGGCAGTGAATTCTAGGTCTGCAACATTTATTTTTCTTATCTATTAATCTGTGGATTATTTCATTAGAATCATACAGCTGTAGACAAAGTAATCTCACAAATAGGACATGGTTGTATCCATTCAACTGAACTCCCTCAGGGGTTTTGCTGCTACAGCCTCATTTGGTCTGCTATAACCTTGTAGCTTATAGTTAGTTAGCCAACTTTAGACAACTATTGTCATGTGACTGACATCACTGTGCTTGCGTGGTCTCCTTGGACGGGAGGTCATGTGGATCTGGTTCTACGTATTTGGGGACACCTGAAGTTGCTACACACCCTCCTGGATCCACTCTTCGCTGATGTTAGCAGCATAGATCTTTCAAGTCATCAAAATGTGTAGATACAGTTTTTTTTCTTTTTTCATCTCCTGCACATCCGTCTGTCGTAAACAGACATTGAGGCTAAGTTCCCCAGTTCCTAACCATCACCTTTGGATTTTCTTTTTGCAGTGAGTGAATTGTGACTTGGTAACACTGAATTTAGCAATATAATTGTGCTTTACTGAATTGACTGACTTCCCCTTGTGTAACGCTGCTACAATGCAGATACTAACCTTTCTTTGAGAAGCAAATGGCCAGAAGAGTATGAAAATAAAAATGTACTTGAAACGTCATACATCATCTTTAAAGTTTACACTATCTGCAACATATAGAATAACACCCATTTCCACTCTCCTGGTAATATGTGCGTTTCACCACATAACTGACACTCCGTGAAATGTCCTAATGCAGTAAACCCCACTCATCTTACACTTCAAGCGGATTAAGGCAAACACTGAGAATTATTAGGAAACAGCACTGAGGCAGGTTTGCCCAGGAACATTCTTTCCTGCAGTAGGTGGAACACAGGAATGTGACAAGCCTCCACGCTGTAGCCCACAGCCTGTATCACAGTGTTAATCATACATTATAATCAGCCCGGGCACATACCTACCTGTCTGGGTAAGCTGCTGTGACGATACAGAAAGATCCCGAGAAGTGCTCCGGACTTAACTCATCTGTTTTAGACCGGATCTGCTCTAATGGATGTTATACATTATTGTATATATATTTTAAAGTGCATTTCCTATTCATGGAAACTGGTAGATGTTGTCATAGTGGTGGATGCTCCAGAGTAATAAGTACTATATGCATTATGTGCTTGTATCTGATATTTAAAATGATTAATAATGTATTTTTTACTTCATGTGAAAGAAAATGCATCACACAATGACACTATTATATGGCAATAACATGAGCAATCGTGTTGATACTATCCAATGATGGTGTATACGTATACATACAGTATATAATCATCACAATCATCAAGACTGATATCTGTGTATTAAGTATAGTTAATAAAGGTCCTGTATCACTGCAAATCCTGGACATCTTTCTTAGACCATCATTATTCAGTGAATCTTTGCAATGTTTATTATCAAAAAGAGAAAAAGCAAATAATAAAGGAAGATCCCAGAATACACCACGGAAGCAGCAGCAGCAGTAGCACTTAAGCTGGTAGTAGTAGAAATACATCACACTACAGCACATCAAGCAGTTGACGATTTAGTTTGTTATTATGATAACATGATTAAACAGCACTTCATAGGATCAAAACTCAGTGTTCCACTTACCCAGATTACTTTCATTGATTGCATCTGTGGAAACAGAAACAAAGCCTTTATCAATATGCATGATCAATACAGATGGAATGTCAGGACATATTTAAGCAGTGAGGGTCCAGCCTTGTTCACTGGTAATGTTATGTCTATGTGCCAAGTCGAGACACTCGGCCTGACGTGCTGAGGCCTGCACCGCAGGAAGGAACAGGTATGCATACTGAACCCAGAGCAGTGTTCAACTACGGTGCAGGCAAATCAGTGTCAGGTAGGTGGGTCCAGAGTTCATTTAGACATTCCAGTGTTACAAACATTTTTGTTTCTATGGTAGAAGCTTTTTCTGGAAGTGATGTGGAGTCATCTACTGTAGCACAATTTTCCAGTTTGCCCAAACTCTTAAATTTGGATAGACATGGGACATGTCAAGGTCAAATTTCAATGAAATAGAAATCAAATGTTGGAAAAATACATATTACTTACATTTAATAGTCCTGTTTTGGTTATATAAGAAAATAAATATGGCATAAAGCAACGGATCAATGTTTTGCAGAATCAAACTGTGTGGGTAGTTGTGTGGCGCGTACAACACTGAAAATTTGCATAATGCTATAATGTTAATAAGATGCAGTTAATTATAGAATCCACAAAATACGGTCAACAATTTTCATATCTCTCTGGTGAAGCCAAATCTCATTACTCAGCCTATCTGCATGGCCAAACATCACGATCGGAGTGAGTGAGACAATATGCATTTTTATAATACTTTAAAATACCAACGGCAATGCACTACTACCCCATCCCCCAAAACAACGTCAATGCTTGTTAAACCAATATTCATTATAGAAAAAAAATAAGCCATGTCAAATGTAGCAACGGGGCATGTGTGAATATTTAACACTAGTAAATAGATGTCTTAAAAATTGCGCATAACACCCCGGGTTGACTTATCAGATTAATCTAAAGGCTACACAACCCCTGCCCTCCTCGTCAGCAGCTTAGTGAAATTCTCCTGACATCCTCACACCGAGCGCGGAGAGCAGAGGCAGCCTTACGAGGCAGAAATGGTGACATCACCCTGAACAACAGCTAAACAAAATAGGCCACAGCTGTTTGGTTCTTTAGGCTACAAATTAGACTCAATATGTCACAGAGCATCACATCAGAGGGAGGTCTGTAGAAATAAGCACTGATCCGCCTCTGTTGGACTGAGCCTGCTGCTATCTCTTTCGGCTTGCTTACTTTCTGCGTTCTGTTTTCAGACATACACATACAGAGCTCATGCTAATTTGCACTAGATGAAGAATGAGCAACCGAGGGTGTATTGTTAGGGAATGGATGAATTATGGAGGGATTTAAATAATAAATGGTCCCTTTTGAAAGAAGGGGGTACTCAAGGAGGTAGTGGGACACTTTGTGGAAGCCATAGACTCTCTGAAGAGATCTGGGGCATATGAATTATACCTTACTGGGTCCATTATCTCTTATCAAAGCATCAAATGAATTATTCTGTGGGGGCCATCGTGACTGTGCGCTGCTATAGTTCCACTTCAACGAGAAAGCAGAAGTATGGAGTGATGCTTCCATGCACACACAGGGAAACAAAGATGAAAACACCTTGCAGGGATCAGTTAGCTGACAGTATGGACACATTAAGCCTCCATTTATAACAGTTCATGAATCCTTTAATGATACAGATCACATCAAACACCATCCTTACATTTATCCTCAAGATAAACTTTAAGCAATCCTTGAAGGGTTTGGACAAGCTATTCTAGATACACAGGAAGCAAAGGGAGAAGAGAAATGGGAAAAGAGGGAAGGGAAAGGGTGGGAGATCACCAGTGAAAAGGGAGTGTCACCCCTATAAGTGTAGTTTCTCAGACCTCCACTTAGAGACTCTAGTCTAAAAATACCCTAGCCAAGCTCTGTGGGAAGGCTTCCCCAAAACCCAACTCAATATTTCACCAGCAGCATATGGGGAGCATCTCGTCTCTTATGGAGAACCAATCACCATTTACAGTCATTCTTGTGTGAGTCTTTCATTCCTGACACCCAAGGCAGTCCCACATACAAAGTCTCCTCTTCAAAATCCAATTATTTTGATGAAGGCCAGTGCTGACTGCCAGTCAAAGCACATACAATAGAGAGTTTTCAAGTGATCAGGTAACCAGGGAAATACATTATCTGAAAATAAAGATTGTTTGGCCCTGCTCCCCCTTCTGTTGATTTCCCACAACTTTTAAGGTATCTACGACCTTCTGAGAGACAGTGGTTTCACTTGTACTCGGTCACTCTACTGCAGTTTTATACTCCCTACTCCTCATACTTAGACATTAAGTCACCATTTTACTACAGTCAACATCTTCAAGGTAAGCATGCCATGTTTTGTGCTTGCTGTGAAGTTTCTTTGTGAATGCACCCACAGAGGGGCACTGGGGGGTGTTTTGCTATCAATCCTTACTGACCTAGAGAAAATGCTGAAAGAAAATGTTGAGCCATTGTAGCCTACATTTTCACAGCAGCTGATGTTTACTTTTAGTGTGCCTTTTCTTACTGCCCAAAAAGCTCTGGATATGGATTTTTGGTGAATTGAGCCTCTCTCTCTCTCTCTCTCTCTCTCTCTCTCTCTCTCCTGTGCTATTGCTAGAGTAAATCTAGGAATGGTTTGTCATCCTTGGGCACCAGAAAGAAATAGAAAAGTCAACCGGCTTCAGCAGACACTATGGCTGAGTGCAGCAGGTGATGCTGGAGTGCATTAAGATGTTGCTAATTAATGCTAGATGCTCACTCAAAAAAACAAGATCTGCATAGAGGTCACTTTGACAGACCCACAACACAAAATTAGACAATTGGGTCTCAAAACTGATTGAGGGTCAGTGTGTAAGATTTGGCTGATTTATTTGTTAATATAATATATTTATCAGTGTATAATCACCGGAAAATGAGAGTTGTTACAGATGCCATGAATCCTCTCCCACAGAGTCGGCCATGTTGTATCAGCATGTGCAGAACATGTCATGCCACTTCTAGACACTTTAAAGATCGGGTCTTTTGCATTTTTTGGCACACTTTGCGGCCACTGGAGTTTCTCCTTCACAATCTCCTGCATAGAAGAGGAAGATGAGGCGAGGGTGCAGTCAGCAACTACAGTGTTAAATAAGTGTCAATAGGCTTAAAGGGAGGTATGTTCAGCGGGCGAGTGTTTGCCTTTACTGAAACATTTCTCTGACTTCAACAATGATGGAAGTTGCTGTTTGTTCAGTCCATTGATTAAACACTAACTTGGGGGTTAGCATTTGAGCGTTTGATTGCTTGAAGTGTTTTGTGACTTTATGCCATGGTCAGCAATCTAATAATATAGCACCGCAATAAATTGCAATGCCTGTTATTTTTGTAGAGTCGTACAGGGCTAGCTGAAATGCTTACTTTGGTAGGCGGACAGGATAAGAAGCTTAGGTTTGAAGAGAACTCTGTCAAAAGAAATGCCACTCAAGTGGTTATAGTTTTAATAGGATATACACTGTAGATCACCCAGGGAAATTGATGAGATTTGCAGTAATCTAAAGTGCAGTGCACAACTACCACAAGACTACATTTAAAAAACACATTTGTAATTAACTGAAATGACCGTGGTGCTAATGTGACATGAACTCAACATGTTGCCATAGTTGTACTGATTGCAGCTTGGATAGAAGTAAAAGGTAACAGCCCTAAGCCTGTATACCTGGCCAGAATCAACAGCATCTTTTTCTAATCCATAGCCCTGATCATAAAAGGAGGTCTCTGGTTTACACACATTTTATTTAAAAATCAGACTGCTGCAAAAAGCCAACAATCAAGGTAAGTAAATAGCTTTTTTCTCAAATCATCACATCAAACGGATGAGCTGACCCACAGAAAACCAGCAGCTGCTCGACACAGCTAAAACCTCCACGCCAATGAAACAAAGAGAGAATGGAAAAAATGGAAATCTGGATGATTACCATTTAATGAATGATTTATTCAGCATTTTGGGCATCGCACACCTCGACTGTAATGCTCTTTGATGTCAAAGGGAATAAGACAAAGTAGAACAACTGTAGAAGCAGTATGTGTCCTGGCGTGTTGAGACACCTCCAGCCCCTCTGCACTGTTTGTGTTTGGTCTGAAACTGCAACAGGATCTGAGGCCCAGGCTGGGGATGTCACTCCTCAGCTGGGTCCCCTGGGATGTCCTCCCACCATCCCGCAGCTCCACAGACCCTGTGGAACCCTGAGAGAGGAGGGTTGGTGGGGGGACTGGGAATAGTGGAGTCACTCCAGTGATGTTCCTTGTTCTTGCTCACCCTCGCATTACCCTCACTGGCCCCATCTTGACACCCAACCCCTGAGAAGCCGCAGCGCTCAAAGTGAAGGTCAAAGAGCTAAGGAGGACACGCGGAGACAGCCTGATCAAAGTCCAGCAGCACCTTCATGTCAGCTCTGGAAATCTGAGCCCTTCTAATGTTCAAATCCATTCTCAAAAAAAACAAAAAAACATCCTATTTTAACAATAAACACAGCCTACTCTTTCAGTGCAAATCAACATATTGGAATCACCTCTTTTTATTCATTTCCATAGATTAGAATATGTAGAACATTAATGACTTAAACAATCTAATCCAGCCTCATTTGATTCAGAGCTAAATTAAGTGACGGTCATTGGAAGAACAAATATAAAGATGGAGATAAACTAAACGGGAGGCCCCTGTTCAAAGACCAATTCCCATCATTTGTATTAAGCATAATCCATATTCCACGCCATCCGATGCACCTTGTTATTTTAGTGTCTGTGGCTTTTCCACCACATGGTTATGAATGACAGTGCTGAAATAAGGATAAAGAGAAAATATTTTTCATTTAGCAGGGGTTTGTGAATGTTTCATCTTATTGCTCAGATGATGGCCTTTAATGCCACAGCATTCATAACCCATGCCTCTTATCATGGCTCCCTCCAACACTTGATGGAATTTGCCATCGCACAATGGTTGGAAAATACACTTCAAAGGCAAGACGCATCTAATCTCCTCCACTCTGCACACTGCAAATTTGCTGTGATAATAAGATCCTGCCTTCCCAAGCGTTCTTAGGGATCTGAACCAAGGATGAAAATTTCATCTCTCTCTCCTTCCCTCTCTCTCTCCATTTCTATCTCGCTCTCTCCCATTATGGCATCACATGAAGGGGGTGGGGGATGGTGGTAGTGGTGGGGAGGGAGGTTGTGCTGCAGTTTGAGAGAATCTCCGCAACAGCAATACTGCATATCTGTGGAACCCATCCCATCCTTATGTAAAAGCCCTATTTTACCATTTTATTCTAAACACACACACACACACACACACACACACACACACACACACACACACAAGAAGAGAGACACACAACTGACAGCACAGCACAGTGCCCTACTTTCCACGTGGCCCAGAAAGATGAAGCATGACTCCCTCAGAACTGCTATGGGCACAAAAACCTGGTTCAGTGCATTCAGTCAGGCCAGTGCACATCGACGAGCAGCCAACCTACCAATCACATTTCACCAGAGAGCCTCCGCTGCTTTAACTACAGCTTGCAATGCGGAGACATGCCACTAAGATCCCAAAACAGCACCGCATCTTCGCCAAAGTCACAAGACAAGTGGAACTACAGATGGGAAGGCAGGCAGGAAGCCCTCCAGGTAAAGTTGTGTGTTGTGTTTAGTCTGGCGGAGGGCAGGTTGAGGACAGGCTTGTCATCGTAGGCACAGCTGCAGGACATGCTGCAACAACACCCCCCACCTCCGACCCCCACTACTCGATTCCCAGCGCCCTACATACACCACTCCACCCCCTCCAGGTTATCGGTACACATGGAGAAGGTTATGGATGGAGATGCTATCACAGAGAGTGCATTAGCACAACAAAGAGGTGTTTTAGAGAAAGGCCCGCCAGGATAATTATCTGATCCCTTACCAAGATGCTGTGTACGATACAGAATAACATGCTAATGTGAAGACATAGTGTTGAGTGTTAAGGGAGGAGATGCAATTCGAGCCATGGCCATACCAAAAGAAGAAAAACATCACTGTGAAATTGTGGCTTTCACCAGCTTATAACCAGAACGCTCAAACTTTTGTTCCTTAAAGATTTCATGTCCAAAGTTACATATTTTCAATGAAAGCCGTGTGTGTATGAGTCAGTATGTAGCCAAAGTATTGTTGACGTGTATCTTCAAGTCTTTTTAAAGTTTTCCAAAAACAAAAAAAAGTACATCCAAAGCACTTGCGACGATACTAAGCTCATCCATACATACACTGACATGAATTGGTTGTGACATTGGGAGACTTCACGTCAGTTTGAGGTTCAGTATACTAAAGCCCTCGGATTACTAGATGACCTGCTTTACCACCTACCAGCCATGTTGTTAATTTTCTTATTTTTTAACTTTTGATTAAGATTGGCTGAAAGTTTTCATTTGCATGTCCTGGACTTGCATGTAGTGGACAGATACAGATAAATCAATCTTATATTTAACCCAGAGGTCGACTGTCTTCTTTAAAACATTTCTTATGAGTAATGTAGGCATTATATTTCAATATGACACAGTTGACATGCATTAATAAAAACACTGTTATGAATTTGAAAGGAGGAACCCACTCATATCCTCAAAGACCTCAAGACAGGCTCAGTTAAAAGCCTCTGTTGTAATAGAACACAATGTTGGAAACAACAGCCCAATATGTATAAATCCAACTTCACACTTTTATCATCACTCCAGAAGCCGCCTCCAAATGCTACACCACTGTCATGATAGCGATACACTTGCTTCTTATAAGTCTAACATCCCCAGAATTATGTCTGACAGCAGAAGAAAGAAAGACATGTCAGTGACAACAAATCTGTATTTTGTGATTTGCGGTCCTAAAACACAATATAAGTGAGACAGAGAAGAAGTGAGTCCTTAACTTTAGAGAACAGATCTGTGTGGGCCTGCATGTAAAGACTAATGATGTGATTCAGGTGAGTAAAAACGACATGCAAGGCGAGGATAGGTGGAGTGACTCTGCCGTCCTGACCTCTGTGTGAGGAATCTTCTCTAATAATCATCTCAGTCTCACTGGGAGGCAATCGGTGCCAGAGCAGTATTTTGTTAAGGCCAAAAACAAAAGGCTTGTGTGGCAGCGTGTTGCCGAACGTGGAGCGGTGCATGTTATCCAGGTCAGAGTGATCTAATCAGGTGTGAATGAAAGCACTTGGCGGCGCTCCAGGCCTCGCTATGCCGTCATCACTCAGGGGGAAGGAACACACACACACATACACACACACACACACACACCTCACCAGACTTGTAAGGGCACTTCAGCGCAAAAACTACTTCCACAACACTACAGTACATAAAGTAGATTACATGATGTATAGTATCTGTGTAGTGTGGACCTGGGTAACCTATACTATATATACTATATATACTATAACTCAATTTCATAAGTGCTATATACTTTGAATATAATATATATATATCTTCTGAATTGAACAAAGTTTTCACATGTCACTGTGTGGCACAGATCACAGTATGTAGTTTGGACTGGTAGCCATTGCGGAGCAAGGCACTGAACCCCTAACTGCTCCCAGAGTGCACTTCACTTCACATTTGACATGTCTATAAACTCTGTTGATGCATCGGTGTGTGTGTAGTTGCATTTTGGGCCTAATTGTGTAAAAAAAGAGTGAAAAAGAGGTTTCCCATCAAGGATTAAGAAAGTAAATCATTTTCTTCTTCAAGAACTTTACCTCCAAAACTATAAACAACAATAAGACACATAAATAAAAGTTCAATTACATTGTTTAAAATTCTTGCAAAGGACACATCATTGTAATATCCAGAAGCTATGGATATGCAAATATTTTTAATTTCAAAAACGTTACAACTGCACTAAAAACTCCATTCCCAATGTACGCGTGCTAAGGTCGCAGTACCCAGAAGTACTGATGTTTAATACCTAGCCCTCACCCAGACGACTCCTTTCACCTATAGTTCAAAAACTTTCATCGAAGGGGAGATTTTACTTTGCATTGTTTAAGTGTGATGAGCTTGTCTGTGTCCATTATGTCAGATTGAGGCTGCCCTATTTACGGAATATGGCAGAAATAAAATAGAATGTGTATAATTATGTTTTCATCAGTTTATAATCATATGAAAATAAGTATTGTTATATTTTCATTATCTTAGAATGAGTCTTGTATATCTGTCTTCTTTCACAGAGTCCTCAATGTTTCTACAGAAAATACTTTAGATTCATTTATTATTTTTTTTATGTTAATGAGATATTTAACCAAGGTAAGCGCACTTCACTAAGGATCAATTAATAAATTTAAAAACCCTATAATAAATCATCCACTTATGATGATCTAAAACAAAGAAGAGAGCTGATTCTCACATTTGACACAGTGGAACCAATCAAACGAGCTCAAATAAGGAAATTAAATTGAAAAGAAAAAATTAAAATTTCTATTCATCAAATCATTGTTTTAGCATTATCCAAAAATTATTTGGATAAATCATTTCAATCATTCAATCATTTCCTTTTTAAAATAAGCCACACATTCACAGGTTTCATATTCTCATACATAATAAGTATACATCCTCCATAATACCTCCATAATGTCTAAACAGTGCAGTTTAAACTCCAATAAATGACACAAAACTCTCATGGTGTTTTTTTTTCTTTTCTTTCCCTGAGCAGTGTCATCTAAACTCCACCCAAAGCGGCAGCCATTCAATAGAGAAGCCTTCCACTTTCAATGGTCTGAGCTCAGGCCAATCACAGCGTCCCCTGCCCCCCCTTGGCTCCCAGGCCTTCAGCCAACCGCAGCAGCCCTCGTTCGACACGTGACTCTATGTGCTGCTGTCCATCAACTGCTTCATATATAGTGCATGCAAGAAAATGTGGAGCAGTTCAATAACTTGTGCTGTAGCCAGGCTGTGTGCGTGTGTGTGTGTGTGTGTGTGTGGGGGGGGGGCTCATGCACGTGGGAATGTGTGTACTTGTTTACCTATGTAGCACGGAAGGAGAGAGAGAGAGGGAGGGTGAGATAGAGAAAGGGAGAGAGAGAGAGATTTGTAAGGCACTTGTATCTGCAAACTACTGGCTGTGGTCCCACTAGAGCTAGGGAGATCTGACTGAAATACAGTGTGAAAGAGTGTGTGTGTGTGTGTGTGTCTGTGTGTCTGTGTGAGTCTGGGAGAGACAGAGACACGCAGGCAGACAGACACAGAGAGAGAGAGAGAGAGAGAGAAAGAGAGAGAGAGAGAGGAACCCGTTCAACCCATTTCAGCAGCAACTTTTCAGCCTGTCTACTCGAGGTTTCTCCACGAATATGGAAGCTTTTCGCTCTCTTGTGTTTGATCCCCCCCACTGACATCCAGTCACCGCCGATTCATGCTGCCCAACTTTTGGCCACGCTTTAGGTGAGTATCTGAACTGCTCCTCTATCTTAGAGTCTTTTAATTTCCAACTTCACTGATTAAAAACACTTGCCATTATCACTTTTCCACTTATTCTGATTGTGTTTTATACTAACATAGGAGCTGCAACTCCATTCAAAAGCTCATGACTATTTCTACAAATTGATTTAAAAAAAAAAAGTTTTTTTATTTTCACATTAAGGTCATTTTTAGTTATTTGTGATACGTATGAGAGCATTTGTGCTTGGTACAGTTTGTATAAAGCTGTGTGTGTGAGTGTGTGTGTGTGTGTGAAACCAGACAGAGGCTCTGTGTGTGGGAGAGTTTTGAAAAGGATGTATGTGCGAGAGAGAGGGAGACAGAGAGAATGTGTGCGCCGGACAAAGTGTGCCAAGTGTGAAAAGTGTGTGTGTGTGTGTGTGTGTGTGTGTGTGTGTGTGTGTGTGTGTGTGTGTGTGTGTGTGTGTTTGTGTGTGCGTGTGTCGTTTTTTTTCTAAAGCTTGCTCTGTGGGAATGCGGACTGCGGTAGCCAGTAGCGATGTTTGACTGGGAGGAACTGAGCCAGACAGTAGACAAAAGCGAGCAGGGCCGTCCAGACAGGGCAGGTCAGCCATTAGAGGCTGCGAGCAGAGGGACAGGTCAGCCAGCTGCTGCTCCGCTCCTCGAGGGGAGGGGATACCCCGCCTTTAGCGTTAGAGTGAGGGTTAGAGTTGCGGCTGGGGTTAGGGGTGACCATGCTTCACTTCATGACCGCCTCTCAAAGTGCTCACCTTGCGAGGCGCCCTCTCCCACTTTGAGAAACCCCCGGCGTGCTTTGTAGGTCGAAAATTAGGCAGTTGAATGAACTAAAAAATATATATATATATATAAATTATTTCCCTTGAATCACCATGGAAATCTCCCAGCGCCGGTTTGTGTAGAAATTTGGCCGGTGCCTTTTGTAAAGCAGCAAATCTGAATTGAGGAATTCAGAAAAGCTGACGTCGATAACTTGCTGGAGTTAACAAAAACTACCAAGGTGAAGGGAGGAAAATGCAGCAAAGGAAGTGTAAATGTAGGAGGCGGTTAAATATAGACAGCAACAAAAGAGGAAGAAGAGGGGACACTGTGATTTTCACAGAGGTTGTTTTTTTCTATTCCCTTTTTCGCTGGTTTTCCCCGCCGGCTTGCGTGGGGGTCGCTGGCTTTGGAATGCATTTAGTGACAGGAAACACTGGCTGTCCCTATACTTTTTTTTATCCTAGTCTGCTTTTGTCCAAAGCTCTTAATCCACTACAAAAAAAGCCGAGAGTGAAGGAGTATAGCAATGATCAGAGAAAAATATCGCCCCGGATCACACATGTACACCACACTCGCCGCCGTGGTCAACCCTTTATAAAAAAAAAAATAATAAAAAAAAAAAAAAAAACAGACTCACAGACAGCACAAAGGCTTAACACTAGGACAAACAACACGCGCACATAAACAAGTCTGCATTAATATCCGAGGGCTGGCGGTGATGAGAAAAAGCAGCTGTTGAAGCGACGCACAGCTGCTATAGTTACTGAAAAACAAGTGTCATCACTTTAGGTCACAAATTCAGATCAACAAAACAAAAACAGTCCTGGCCGATGTCTGGAAAACATTAATTAGAAAAAGACCCGGTGTGTGTACATGTAGCACATCTGAGGCTCTCCGACTGAAAGCAGAGGACAAGTCATTCTCTGAAATGCCTGTACATGTAGAGTCTTGTTACCCAGATACACATCTCAGCCTTCATCACCGGCAATGGCTGGCAACTGAAGTCATACACTCTGTAACCCCAATCAACAGAGCCTTTCAGTGAAGCCGTCACTGAAACGCATGCTTCTCAACTATGCACTTCAGCCTACATACAGCCTCTTATACAAGAGTGCCGTGTCTCTGGAGGGGGGAAAACACTGCTCTTTCAAAAACAGTGACAGCAACAACTTTACAAATTGTTGAAGGATTACAGATAGTAAAGTCCTGTGTTGACAAAATGATAACACTCCTCTCTGTGGAGGCGAATTTGAGGGATTACATTTTTTTGTCCTTAAAATGGCTACGCAGCATTTAGGTTTCCAGTATCACTTGTTGATCAGCTAACATCGTCTGTCAGTTCAGAGAAGGCAGCAGTTGTGTAAGTGGCTCCCGTGACCCCGCACACCTCGGCCCAGACCAGCCTGGCCCAGCCTGAGCTGGACTTTGGTCCCAGGCTTGGAGTTCTATAAGTCCCCCTTGCTCCCTCCCAGGCCTGTGTGTGTACCTGGATTTGAATAGAAACCAGACAGAGATGCCCCCCTCCTCCTCCTCTGTCACCACTCCCGCACGGGACAATGAGGATTTGTTAGTGCTCAGCCGTGAGCCTGCTGACACAAAGCGTATACCCCTCAGTCCCCAGCCCTGGAGTGTAGCAAGCTGCAGCACAGGCGGGCAGGACACCAGCAGGGGGGCCTGGGGTGGGGGCTGGGGGAGTGGGGGCAGTTTGCAGGGGTGGGATTAGCAGACAAGAGCTCTGGGTTGGGGGATGGGGGCCTGAAATGAACAGGAAATTACTGCCTTTGATGAGGCAGAGGCAGATTCGCGCAGGCTGAACTCCTCCGGGCCTCTTCTCCCGGCCGTAAAAAACCTGTTTGAGCACAAAATGTCAAAACACTTCAAGGCCCCCATGTGTCACTTCCCTCTGGCTACGATGGACTTGTTAAGTCCATACACAGGTGCTAAGCAAACACTCGCAAAAGTTTGCGCTCCTCTCTCTTTCTCTCTCTTTTTTCCCCCCAGCTACTTGCTGCCCCCTCCCCAGCCTTTCCCTTCCTTTCCTCTTCCTCCCTTCAGACGCCAGCCCCTGACCATGTCATGGGAATCCTATTAAGCTCTGCATCCATCTGACCCATTTTCACAATCTGAAAAAAATAAATCACAGCTCAATTTATATCACACTGCGGGGGAAACCACAGAGCCCGGCATTTATATTTAGCCTTCTGCATAAATATTTCAAAATCCATGAAGGCGTGGAAAATATTGTAAATATACTGGTCAGGACATGAAAGGAAGAGGAGCACAGATGGAGAGATATATGAATGTGTAAAATCTGGATTTCTTATGCTTTCTATGAACCATTATTTATCGCTCAGTCAGGTATGAAAAAAAACAGAGTTTGCCCAACATAGCTGCTGGGGCCTTTAGCAAACAACAGGAGGAGGGGGTGCTGTGTTAAGTCAAATTTTCTACATGGCTCGACCTCCTTCACAATCAAATAATGATTCAGCGTCAAGTCTACTGCATTCTTTCCACTGACACCCACTACATTTGAATCTCAAATGTCTCAGAGAACTCCCCGTGTACGTGCGTGTGTGTGTTTGCGTTCCTGAGTGTGAGGGGAGATGGTAATGTGTGTTCAGTGAATATCAGGGTCGATTAGAGAGTCTCGTCTGGTCGGGCTACAGCAGATTAGACAGGCGGAGCAGATACAGGCCGCGGGCTGGTCGTCTGGCGCTCTGACCCACATTGCGCTGATGTGCACGTCACTTCCCATAACACAGAGAATCGGACGGCACATCAGCTGAGTGCGCCGTGATCTGCATACCCTCCCCGTGGGCGAGGCCTCGCTCCCTGTAACCTCATGCTGTCATACGCCAACCCTGGCCGTCGCACAGGCTGACTACAGGAAGTGTTGGATGAGTCACAGTGAGGCATCGCCATCACGACTTTTGGTCCTAACTGTGTGGGCGGTAGATTGGACATGCTAGCAGAATGTTGACCTTGATGTTAATATACAAATATGTATACAACATTTAATCTGCAGAATGTCAGGTCAAAGAAGTGAAAGCTTGTGATAGAGAATCCTCTGTGCTCCACTTTTAGCCAAAGGCAGCATGTATCAAAAGGAATATCATCTTCTCTTTAGAAGGCGATGACTCGGACAGGGTTTTTCCATCAGGTCGTTGTTTATACTTTTCTGAGAATGAAGTAATGCAGTTTGTCAAGCAGTTTGAGTGTTTAGTTTAAGGACGGGTGGCTTTTCAGCTGAACCTTCTTCTTTAACTACCACTCCACATGTCCCTGCCCTCTGCAGGTGACGCTCAATGGGAGTTTAAGGTTTGGTTAAAGTGCAGAACGTTTACAAAAAAACATTAGATTGACTCTGATCTCTCAGTCTGACATTTCAACAAGTACTCGGACCAAAAATATGTGTACTCAGGCAGCCAGTCATCGGCCTGTGCTTTCATACTTATAGGTATATAAAGTGAGGCCTCTGTGGTGGTTCTGCAGATGGCTGACCGAGACAGGTTTGTTAGCAGGCTGCCTGAAAGATAATTGGCAGCTATGGAGTGAAAAGCGGGCTCAGCAACAGATAAGGGCCGTGTGGAAAGCTCCATAATCACCATGGATTAGCAAATGATAAATCATGGGTTCACACAAGTATGCTGTCACTGCTGGAAGAGCTGGAGAGAGAGAGAGAGAGAGGCAGGAGAGAGCGGATGAGGGGAGATATGAAAAGAGTGGGATAGAGAGCATGTGAGAGGGAGAGAAGAGAGTGAATAGTATGGGAAGATGTGGATGTTTTTGCTTTAATTCAAAAGGAAAAACACAATAATACCATCTAGCAGGTCAGCAGGAGAGGCAGGCTGAGAGGGGGAAATGAAAAGAGAGGAGAAATTAAAAGCTCTGCCAACACTCCGGCTAATACAATCTTCTGCCTGTCAGATTACCTTCTTTAATCCAGAAAGGTTTAACGCCTCTTAGAAATCTGAAAGGAGACATGAATTCAGCAGAGATTTTCCTCTGCTAGAGAGGAGGAAGGTGCCGGGGAGGAGGGTTAAGTCTCTGAGCAACTCTCCAAAGCACTAGCCTCGACAACTCTGCTGCACAGTCGTCAAACTGCTATGCAGAGGATCAGCCAATTCAAACCGCCCCAATGTTTGACTTAAACTGTCTGTCACAGAGTGATGCGTTTATGCATCTCTAAAAATATCATACATGAGCTCTGTGTGTTTTACCCGGAGTGAATGGCTGCCTGTCTTTCAGAAATACATACAAAAAGATGAGCTTAACTTTGGCTTAGGCGGAGATGATCAGGTCAACAGAGCACAAAGCGCAGCACAGCGCATTAAGGACACAGTGTCCCTGCTACTGCGACGCAGCGACAAGCTCCCCTACTGGGACTGATGGCGATGCTTTGAAATGTTTGTCACACAAACAAACAAAAAAAGAAAAAATGGCTAATGTGGATTTATGGGAATAAAACGCCACCATAGACCAAACACAGAGAGGATAATGGCCTTGTTTAGTCTAGTCAGTGTAGCAAGGCGCTGCCAATGCCAGTATTAGAGGGTCTGATTTCAACTGAAGCTAAAAATGGAGGACAGTGTGGTATAAGGGGAAAATGAGCAATTTGAGGTAAAAATGTTGCACTTTGCGTATCTAACTTTGTCTTCTGTGTTTATGTTTCTGGGTTTTCTGGGTGCAGCTCGATTTTGACACCAAAATGAGTTGTTTCGCTTGTTGTCCTCCTCTTTCTGCTAAACAACATCAGCAATTATTTAGATAGACTAGGTCTGTCTGGCTGTAAGGTGGCAGAGGCACCATCTGGTCAAAATAAAGGTCAATCAGTATCCAGATCATTCCCATGCTGGCCCAACCTGCTGGCTCCTGATAACGAAAATGTGAAATCAAAATTGCCGCTTGTGATTTTCACTCCTCTGCTTCCCTGCTCTGTGCCATTTCTAAATCTCCCAGTGTGAGGCTTCCCTGCTTTGTGGGTGGGGTGGGTGCATGAGACGGAGGGTGTTTTAAGATGATGATCATGGTGATAGCCTGGTTTTCCTGCTCCCTGCTGTTTATTACTGCAGTCCAGGGTGCAGCGAGTTCTAGCACCAGGCAGATGAGGAAAATGCTGATCCCCGTGCTCGCCGACGATCCCACCACTGCACTGCGTCGACTCGACAGATTAAAAACATGGATTATGTGCCATAAGTGAGCGTTGTATAACTTTTTATTCAGGGTTCCTTGAGGATAAATTCTGTTGTTGACTCAATTAAGGCCCTGAGATTCAAATCGACCGTGTTCCTGAATAACGAAAGATGATAGTTGGAGCGAGGATTTTGGGTGTGAGCTTCGACAACGCTAGCGTTCAAACAGGGGCAGCGAGTCTGACCTGGGGATAGTCTGTTGAAGATAAAAAAGTGGCAGCGAGCTCCAGAGAAATGTCACGGTTAAATCCAGAAGACAACCACAAAGGGCTCTCTCATCCCGCTTTGTTAGAGATCCTCAAAACTGCTGCGAAAAGAGCCCGGGATACATATTCATCAGCTTCAGCGCTCATGACTCAAATGCGCCGACAAAGCTTTGGTGAAGAGAGGAGTGTGACATACAGTGCATTTCTCTCGGTCATGCTGCGGGAGTGGATAAGTCAACTAGAGCCAGACTGACGTGACGTGATCAAGTGCATCAACGCTGGGTTTAAAGGTGCACAGCAGTGAGAGAAGAGAAGAGAGAAAAACAGGGCCAACAGACAGTCATGTCAATCAGCTTTGGAAAGGCAGAGGGTGAGGATACTCGCTGGTGCAAGAATAACTGAGGAGGAGATGGGAGAAAGGTAAGTCATAAGGCGGTATGATAAAGGCGGTATGATAGAGAAAACAGTATGTCCTCGTCAAGAGAGAGTCACGGGTTAATGCTGAGAAAGGAGCTGGCAGCAGAGATAGGGGCTGGCTCAACCACAGTTAAGGTTGCAAATGAAACCCCTGGAGCCTTGGCAGGATGATCCATGGCACGTGGAGGCAGAGTGTTTCTGGAAAGGCTTGGCACCCCGCCTGAAGGAGTCCCTATGCTGGAGCAGGGCCGGCCTGGACACTGCTGCCTGTGCCCAGGTTCAGCCAGTATGACGATTCAACGGTCACAAATTGTTTTATGCCACCTACGACCCCAAGAAATGCACTAAGACCGATGCTTGACGGAAAAGTTCTCTAACTATTCAGCTGCTTTTTCCACAGACAGGGTTGATTTGGGTTTTTGTAGGGTTATTTCTTGCCAATACTGTGTATCTTTGGTGAGGGGAGTTTCCAGCACTTTGAGGAGTGCATAGTAACCAACCCAGTTACAGTCCAGCAATCTTTGCATGTGATCATCAAGATATGATGATCTCCATATTCTCTCTCTTGAACTGGATCCATGGGACTCCACTGACACAGTTCCAAAATGGTTTACTAGAATCAAACCAATATCTACCAATATACAGCTAAAGCAGTTCAGGCCATTTCTAAATATAAAATCATCAAATTACATCATACTTCATGCGTCATGTGAATATTACTGCCAATGCAAGGGCATCATTGGTATAGAAGCATAATTTATTTATTGACTTCCACATTTTATATCAGGACTGATTTATCAGACCATTCACGCTTGTGTGACAAACGCATCAGCGTGGCAGCTAAATATGAGAATGTTTGAATCCTCTGCACTGCTAAATCTCATTATAAACTTCTTAATTCAAGCAGATATTAAAATGTCCAATCTGACTTAAAGCCTATTTTGTGACTGACACAGCAATTAAGGCATATTTTGAATTTGATTGAGTTTGCCCACGAATAGGATCACACATGGAGCCAGTGATTTTAGCGATTTTAATCTCCTCATGCACTTCCATTAGGGGATGTCTCGCAGTGCCAGTGGACGGTGAAATAATAATTGTCAAGAGGTGTGATGGGATGGGAAAATCTGTAAGAGCATATGCTGGCAGTATGCCCGAGTATTTCTGAACAAACATCTGAGCTATGCTGGAAGTGTCAGGTTAACTGTGGGTACAGTTATGTGAGCAAAAGATTTACTATCGAGGAAAAGGACAGATAATAATCTAGTTTTCAATATCAAATGGCAGGAATTGATGCTATGTATTTTCAAATCTTTTAGCTCACATGATAGGCACACTTCTTGTGAGACATGTGAGATTCTGCAGAATGAAAAGTGAAAGAACAATTTCCCATGAAAAAAATTGGGCCTTTTTCTTAACAGAAAACCAGAAGGTGGTTGTGTACTGTGACAGTTGGAATGTCAGGGTGTGGACTGGAGATTGAGTTATTTTTTGGGGGATGTCTGCATACATTCAGCTTCCAACCCAGGGACATCAGTTCTTGACTCAACATTTTAAGTTGCTGAATTTGTCAGATTTCACCTAAAGCTTAACTGAACCCAACCTCAGCTCTTACAGAGACAAACAGTAGAGCAGTGAGTTATTGTTCATGGTGCACAAACTGAATTACCCTGGGGTTCAAGTATGAGAATATATTCCCACATGGATTTTAGCCCGTGTTTAAATCTTTGAACTTTTTACAAGGCTTAATCCTATCTAAAGAAAACCCACAGCACTATGGTTACACTGATAACTCTGCATATAAGGATCTACTTTTGGGTCTAATCTTATTCCTGCCCTTAAGTTCACCATTTTACACAAGAAACAGCTTAAATGCTGTGTCCAACCCGTGCAGTCCTAATATAACATGTATGGTACACCGACTTCAGGAATTTGAGCTCACTTTTGCTTAATTTTCTTGCATCTGTGTTGCGTTGGCCTCGTTTCCGGCAGCACGGAGTCCTGACTTCAGACCAGCCAGCTATGCAGGCAACACGACTGAGAGTACACTGTGTGCTTCTCATTGTCCAACCCCTGGAATGTGCTGACGACGCAGGGTTCACACTGGTTCAGTCACACTGTTGCACTCTTCACTCTGGCTCTGTCAGACTCTCATGCTCACCCAGCTATTTTTACACATGCAATACTTTTGCGAGTTTGTCAGTTATGCAAAGTGTCTTGGGACCACGCCAACAGTGGTATTATCAAGAACCCTGATGCGGAAGTGTGGCCACGCCTCAAACCGATGAATAAGTCAGCGCGCTTGTAGGCTGTGAACATACATACATTTCCCATAAGTTCTCCCAAGTGCAAGGAGGGCGGAAGTCAAGGCAGATGAAAAAAAATTAAGAGAGGGGAAAGAAGGAGAGATATTTATAAATGAAAAAAACCTCTGTCTGTCTTGGGCATGCAGCCAAAAAGTACATGTGCCAAGGAGGGAAGCCATTGAAGCCGGAGCCAGAGGGACTGAAAAAACTATTACTTCCCACCTTGTCTGTGAGTAGAAACACAGAGAGAAATTAGGAAACTGTGGGAGAATTTATTCTTTGGAAAGAAAAAGAACCAAAAGGCATTTAGCTAGTAAGAGCGTCTTAGAGATAAGAAAACAATAGCTGGCCATGGCTTGTACACTGTTGTAGGAGTATGAATAAAACACAAAAGCTACTGTCCAAAAGATTGTTGTTGCCAATTATTTATCAATATATTCAAAAGCCTTTGTCCATCACCGTGTTGGTTATTTTGAGTCAAGGTGAAAATCATTTTTAAGGTGTTTCTTGACCTGACCTCTGGGTTCTTGTTTGGGCGTAAGCACTGAAAGGAACAATGGCAGCCATGAAGACAATTAATGGAAGACATGAAATTGAGAAATATTTTAATGTTATATTGAAGTCTCCTGGTCAGTGAACCGTGTCAAAGCCAGAGAAAGTGAATTGTGCCTCCTTCTTCCCAAAGTGTTCATTCATTATGCAGAGAGCAGGAGAGTGTGGCTTCGTTCTGAAAGCCTGTGGAGAACACACAGAAAATCTGCAGATCCAATTCTCTCATTTTCCATCTGATTGATCTAACAGAACGTGAGTCCTACAGAACTGCAACAAATCTCTCTACAATGAGCTGCATCATATATTCACTACCTCCCTAACAGGTTTCAGTACCTCTTCGAATCAAAACCCTAACCTACATAAAGTGCGAGAACCCGATGTGAAAAGAGGATGCAGAACAAACAAAATACAGTGTTCTAAATCTCTTTTCTGTGTTGAGGGAAGCGGGCGAAACAGGGGAGAGAAAGACAGAAAAGGAGAGACAGACACACAGACAGAGAGAGCATTAATAAAACATGACTGCATGATTTTCCAACCTCAAAGAGGCGAACACAGGAAGGCGCACTCCCAGAGCAGTAGCTGAGGTTCAGCGCAGGGTGAAGGGAACAGTAATCTCTAACTAGCTCAACACTGCAGTGCACTAGTTTAAGCTGTGGGGCACAGCAGCCTTCTCTGATCACACTTGTGCCAATTCGCCGCCTTCCACAAGCCTGACTGTCTTCTGTCCCTTATTCATGCCATTTCTTATTCTCTTCCCCTTTTTTTGTTCTTCTCGCTGCAGGCTGACTGTGAAAGAAGCGCAAGGCTCGACGGAGACAGATGAGAGTTTTGTTGGTAGTTTTGCAGAAGGCGACGATGATGACAACTATGATGGCGTTCACCGTGTCTGCAGGGCTATTTAAGGAAACCAAAACCTTTGCATCACCGCCTCTCCCCGCTCCTGCTGGCTTCTCGTCAACGTCATTTGAACCTCCACACCGACAACATGGGTGGCAAAACATCTTGGCATGAAGTTGCTTCGCACAGGCCAAGAGAAACACAGAAGCACACACACATACACACACACACACAGGATTGTGATCCTCACAGAACAAAGTTATACCTAGCTTGTCTTTCTTGCTGTCGATTAGCATTACAAAGTTAGCATTTTCCATTGTGTGAACCATCTGTGGGCTGCTGGGGCAGACATATAAAACACTGACAGGTCTGACATCATAACAGGCTCACGAAAAAAACATAATTTAGATCTGGATTTAAATTGTAGACATTTATATATGTGGTTTGAATGGGAACCAACAAGTGAGGGACAGATGAGCTGCTGTGATTTTCCACTTGTCTGAGTCAAACTGCAGCAACAAAGCCGAATGAAAATAAACTGGGTAGCTTGATTTTTGGTACTCGTATGTTGATTCTTTTTGACAAGTCAAATAGCTGCCTATCAATCAAACAAACCAACGGCGAGACACACAAAGTTCTTCCTGGTGCCCACAGTGAACATTCAACGCTGTCGGTGAGTTTGCGCTCTAACCAAAACCATCGACCGTTGACTGTACCCTGAGGGACACCACAGCACACACTTCTATGATCGTCGGGAAGCCATACATTGTGACATTTCAGTTCCGCTCTCCCCCAGAGCAAAATGCAGAACCACCACACGTCTGGTGGTCAAACCTGTGACAGTCAGTTGGCTGGAATGGCCGGGACATATTTCATCAGGACCCCATCAGCTGCAACGCTGTGCGGTGTCCACTCTTAAGGCTGCAATAAACATTCATTGCTGTCGGTGGGTTTACTTGAGAATAACTCACTGATCAATGAATGCAGACTGCGGTTCAAACACCTCAATAACCAACGATTCTGACAAGAGCAACTGATGTGTAAGAAGAAATAAAGAAAGATGTGAATGGTAATGTGAAGAATAAGGTAAATCTTTTTTATAAATTCTAAATCTAGATTGCATGGACCGTGTGCAGTGTACTGACATAACATGACATGAACAGCTTAGCATTAAAGTTCAGATTTTTCAAATAGTTACCACTAGCTGTGTGTCCAATATTTAGAGTTTAACGGTGTTTCTTTATTGTTCAAACTGATTTAAAAAAATAATAAAAAATACATTTTTGAATAATTATAGTGGATGGAATTTTATTCATGGTGCCATTGATAAACTTTGATATTCAACAGCAACATCTCATGTAAGATATACTGTGTCTGATAGTCAAAATAACACTCTGTTAACAGTTTTAAATTTGATTTGATTTGACAGTCTATAGTCCAAAGTAACAAGGACATTTGCTTCTAGGAGAGATGTCAGTAATTTTACTGATTAAAAGTTATCTTTCAAAGCTGTGAGCACCACAAACAAGATTCCATTCACCTCTATTGTATCAGCACGGCGGCAGACATCTCATTGTATAATCACTTTGAATAAATAAAACCAAAACTATCTGCTTGACTAGATACCACTCATGGTAAGTGATCATTTGGATAAATCACACGTACATGAAAGCATAGAGTTTCAGGTATCGTATGTGTGTGACAAATTCTGCAATTAGTGGCTTTAACTCTTTTCAGTACACTGTTAATAAAAATAAATCAACTTGCAGAAACTTGAGTAAAGTAATCTATAACAGTAAACAACACATTGAGAAAATACTTGTAACCCATCTTTGAGCACAAAGATGTTCAGTAGGCTGCAGGATTTTTGAGGCTCATACTAAAACCTTTTAATTCTTGTTTTAGACAAGATGTTTTATTTAACACTGGCCTTGCATACGCTGAGGACTGAGGCTCTTGATTTCACAGACATTCATTTTATTTTTATGTTTTGCTGCAGCAGTGAAGAGATTTCAGCTGACAGTCCGATCCAAAGCACACGGGTAGGGGGTTTGAGCATGTTGCCTAAAGCAGGCTTCCCACCATAACGCACATGTTAAATTCCACGGCATTTCTCTGCTTTTCCATTACTAATGTGACAGTTTCTATTGTGTTCCGTTGTTGTTTATTAATGTTGTCCACTTTCCACTCCTTGCCCGGGCTGAAATTCAACTGCAACAAATGTGTGAAACAAGCTGCAAAATCTAGGCGGCTCTGGCCCACAAAGCTCCTGTTCTTTGTATATTCTAGTGTACATTCATCTAAAGTTTGCATGTCTACAGCATTTCTCCAAAATCCATGATACTCCAGGAATTCCATGACCAAAGGGAACTCTGTCAAGGACACATTTAAAAAAACAGACAGGCTGCTTTGGGAGTTGTACCTGGGACTTTTGGAATTAAATTACAGGACAGTCACCCAAATATACTGTAACTAAAATGTAACACAGAGGTGAAACAGACAAACATGCTAAACTGTGCCTCAGTTTAAATCAACCCCCTCAAATATATGTGTTTTTAAAAAGTGAAACAATCTGTGTCCCCTCGATTCTTGGGAAGTTAATCAGCCTCGTAACTCCATTTCAGTATGTAATTGCAGGAGATATAGACATATGGAAATAATCTCACAGTAATTGCCCTGTAAGGTTATGTTAACATGCTGGGAAATTTCAAACACATATGTGTTTTGGAACTTATCTGGCTAGAAAAAGTTTTTTCCTGTATTTACAGTGGTAAAGTGTCAGAGGGGACAGAGGAGAAGCAGTTTGGGGTTCTTCTCATCTTTCAGCTGTCTTAATGAAGAGCAACCTAACACTATTTCTCCACACTCACTCACACACAGACAGACAGACCTCCAGTCTTAAAGGCAGAAATCTTAAAATGTAAAAAGATTTGATTATTATAACTTCCGTGTAATATAAAAATTATTACTCTGACATTGTCTTTGATTGATTTTCAGGGTAAATTGTGTAAATGCAAAGTGTCCATTTGTGTATTTCTAGTACAAAACAATCCGCAACAAGTCAGATGTGGAGAATAAATTCTTGTCTTTCTTATTTAGTCTTTCTCTGAACTGGATTCTTGTAGCAGTGACACAATAGACAATTCTATAACATCAAATCTTGAAGTCTGCAGCTTTTTAAAGCTCTGGGATACATTACTCACCTTAAATGACAGATATGTCTAAAATATAATTAGCAAATAACTTAATGAAATGTCAGTGCAGGTTTGCTGTGGCTTTTGTAGCAGGCCTGTATGCGGTGCATAAATATGTTTGCTACATATATTAGTGCCACACAAAAATCTGTTTGTTTATCCCTGTGGAGTTGGGCTTTGTCATCACACACTGTGAAGTTATAGGCACTGACACTGGGAACAGTGTGACCCACTTCTCCCTGACCTGGAAATACTCCGCAGGCTGACCCCGAGTCTAACACTAGCGCAAGCTGCATCAAGCAAGATAAAAGGGATGGTGATTCAAATCTAGGCTAATCATGAATTATTAAATGCTAAAATGATAAGAAAGCAGGGAGGTCAGCAGCAGCACATCCCAAACACTTTGCGCACTCACGCCATGTTTGAAGTGCAAAAGGCTGGGGCACCCACGGGAGAAAAAAAAAGGAAAATCAAGTGAAAGAAAAAGGTTCTTTTATTCTTTATCTATACATTGACTTCAGTCAAACACAGCCCGTAGGCTAACACTGAAATCCACTTTAAAAGGAGAAAAAAAAAACACCTCAAAAAGGAACAAAGAGAGGGGATCTGAAGCGGCGTCAAGTGTTTGACTGCTTGGCTGTGTAGCACGTAGGAAAATCAAAACCTGGTGATCTTGAATGACTTTTGGACACAGGCATATAAAGTTAGCCCAGTTATGTGAGGACAAAGGAAAGGCATGCGCTGGGTTCCAGCCAAGTAGTTCCATATGAGTGTTGAGTTCATTGGGTCCAGGTGGCACGTGGGAGCATGCATCACATGGAGGGTTCAGCATGGCTCTACTGCCCCCCTATGGCCTGGAATGTGCGGTGCGGCAGGAGGTCTGTCATGAGGCAGTACTCATGACAGACCATTGAAATTAGATATTCTTCCAAAACCTAATTTAAGCCATCATCTGGGGTATCACGTGCTTTTTAAATAAATAAATAAATAAATAAATAAATAAATAGAACTTGATACCATCATCCACAATGATTATCCATTAGGACATGGAATGCAAAAATTTTAGGGTGTATATATAACATTTATTATTTAATCTGTTTTTATATCTGCATGTCTGTTTACGTTTACTGCAAAGAAAAGAAAATTGCATGTGAATCCAGTCAGCGAAAACACTCGGGGGGCAAAGTTGAGGCGAGAAAGTCTCGTCCCCAGCTGGTAATGATTAACCACGGAACAGAGGTAGTCACTAAAGAACCCTGATAACCCTACTGGCAACCTGCTCAACAGCTATTGGTCAACAGTGTAGTTCAGGGGGGTGAAGGGGGTTTTGAACCGGTCAGCCAGAGGTGACCAGAGGTGGAGTCATGGAGTCAAAACATACTCTGATTGCAGGTCAGGAAACAGATTTTAATACAAGTGATATTTGCTTCAAGAGACTTGCTTTAGTTAATTTTTAAAGAAAACGTCGGACAAGATGATGATTTATGTCCAGTACAAGAATCCACAAAGATGAAAACTCATCCAAATGGACGAGAAGAAGTGTGCAGCTACAGCTTTACGAACTCCTGCATTTTACCACCACCCCAAAGAGCTACATCTGTGCCAAAGACACTGCACCCTCACCACGAATCAGTCCCCAATAAATGATCATCTGTAGGTTCGTGAAAATTACGATGGATGCTCCAAGTTTGGGGAGAAAGATTTGGATGAAGGAGGGGGGGAGTCAGGGAAAAAGCACAAAACTTTCTCATTTGAGATATCAGAGTTGATGTTACTACAGGGCTAGTGTTGAAAAACAGCTGTTGCCAACTCAGCTATTTGGCCCCTGACCTGGTTTTTTTGGTCACTGAATGGGGGTCTCTGAATTCCCACCCCTGTCAGAACATTTACAAGCCTGAGGAGCCCTGCTGCAGCCTCCCTTGACCCCAGCGTCACCCTTGCCCAGTGCATGCACCGAGGCATCCTGGGAGTAGAATAGGGCCAACAGAGAGAGAGGGAGAGAGAGAGAGGGAGGGAGAGAGTGAGAGTGGCTGCAGCCAAGAGCCCACCTCGTCAAGTTTACAACCCAATCAGGCTCAGTCTCATAAATCCACGCCTCCTCCTGCAGCAGGCAACAATGCTGGCCATTCACTGTGTGCGCAGGTTTAATAGTTCCTCTCCAGCTTCCTTCCACTTCTTAGCAACCCCCTACACACACTCCCTTTCTCCTCTCACAGGTTTATAGAGGGAGCTATGAGAAAGTCCAGGCCAGAGCTGCACACAATCAGGTCAGCGCAGAGTCACGGCGAGGTCAGCTGTTTCTGAACTGTGTCCGACCTCTGACCCCCCCCATGGTGCCACCTGGCGCTGCGATGGCAGCCAAGGGAGTCCCGAGTGAACTTCGCCTGAACCTGGACCTTAACATTGGACCATTGCCTCACCCCTGGCCCTTTGCTCCCAGTTTCCTCTGGGCCAAGACTCACACATTTCTGACATTTTTACATCTCACGTTTATCCATGACACAGAGCTTCTTCTGGTGATGGCACGGAGTTGTAGCCTTTCAATCAGAAGATACCTTCTTTGACCACTCGACTAACACATGTCTACACAGACAGAATAGAAAAGAATAGAAAACACCTTCCTGAAGTAATTCTTATAAATCTGTAGTAATACATCAGAAGCTGAATGTTGTTGTTGTTCTTCTTCTTATTCCACACACACTTAGTGTTTTGGAGCCACTTGACCCAGTCTTACAGAAGAATCTGCACCATGATTATTGAGTTTATACTCCCCTCTTGTGGATTTGACAGGAATAAGCCATTTAATTAAATCGCAGCACTCTACCTCTCTTTACCACTAGATGGAGCTACTATCTAATGATTTTATTTGATACCACAAAGCAAGATAGTTAAGGCTGTAGAACAGGGAAAGAAATAGTTATAGTAACTAGGCTGGAACCTTCTAGCTGTAACCACTGGAGAATAAATGCATGTTTGTGTACTCACCCATGCTGTCGTTCTGTTCAGACTCCAATGGATGGTCACTGTAAAAGCCTGAGAAAAAAAAAAAAAAAGGTAAGGTCAGCTGTATTGTCTTTCACAGAGTTGTACATACTCACACATATACTGAAATGAAGGATAACGGTATAATAAAATTGGGTTTTCTTGGACAATGTCCACAATTCGTTCACAAACATCAAGAAGCAACCCAGCGGCATAATTAACCAGGGCAAACACAAGTTCGATAGCTCTTTTTGACCGACTAGTTCCAAGAAATAAAAGAAGTAAACTCAGTAACTAAAGTTCCATTTGTCAAATACAACTTTCAGACACATGGAAATACAGAGTTATCATGTTGCTATATGTATTTATTTATTGTTGTCTTAATGAAAGAAAAGGACATGTGCAGAGGTCTAAGTATTTTTTAGACCACGGCTTGAATTGCTTTAAACCAGCACAGCCTGCACAAGCTGCATTTGAGGGAACGTGTGTGAATCATTCAGGTATTAGTAGCACTAATAGTCCATTTGAACATGAACCATTTGAAGTCTGAACTCTTATTTGGCAACTAAACTTCGACAAGTTGTATCTAACACAGCGCATCTTTGCCTCTGAATCTACATCATATGTACCTATATTATTTAGAAATGGCAGTACTGAGTAGTACTGCATGTAGTAGTAGAGTAGTACTGAGTGAGAGCAACACATCACATCTGCCTTGCAGAGACAACTGCCAGTTCAGTGAGAGCAGCAACTCGCACAGACTTGATACATGATTCATGTCGATGTTCACTTCCTGTTATCAGCCGTGACATGAAGTGATGCCTCTGGTTATCAGTGTTAATGTCCCGCATTAATCACTACTTTAAAACATGAACTCTAAATGAAAAAAAAGAGGAGATATTGTGTGTGTGGTCCTCCGTCTCTTTCAGTTTGTCTGTTATTTGTTTGAGATTGGTGACCTCCAGCAGCAGCACAGATCTGCCAGTGGTGACGGCTTCTTTCAACGGACTGGCTCTGAAAACTATTTCATTTCCAAATCCAGTGTCTGACACGCCAAAATCTGACAGCTCACTAATGCCAAAGAAGAGGTCAGTCCTACATTTCATCAGTTATTTCTCAAGAAACAGCTCAAACTGCATTTTTGCAAACTAAGTTTTTAGATTTTTTTGTATGCATAACCAGGAATATCATTTACATTTTACGTTTTTTATTGTTATTGATACAGCTACACTAGCCTTTTCCTCCTGTGCTATCCAGGCAAACCAAATTTCAATGGTGATTTCAATCTTTAAGACTGACCTCACAAGAAATCTACAGCATTTGATATTTTATTATTTTTATTCATTTGGACGTGCAAATACTGACTGACTGTAGTCTAGACTACCTACATTGAAACAAAGTCATCACTAAGACCAGAGTGTACCAAGCCTGACACAAGACCATAAGGTCATGGCATGAATGGCATTTATCCAACAGCACTTTACACATTTTTTGCTGCTCATTCACCCATTCATGGACACACTCACGCACTGATGGCAGTGAGCTAACACACAGGGTGCTGATCTAACCATCGGAAGTCAGTTAGGGTTCAGTGTCTTACCCAGTGTGGATGTGAGGAGGTGGGGATCTATCTGCCAACCCTGTGAAAAGCAGATGACCCGCTCTACTTCATGAGACACAGATACCCTATGAACAGTTTCCTTTGAAAATCTTAACTAGTGGTTGAGATGATTTTAGGTCAGGGGCTTCCCATAGACAGTCTGTAATATTTATTAACTGCACAGTGAATACTGTATCAACTGGGGTGCATTAAAATAGGAGGGGTGGACCACACTGACTGGACCAAATCTGATTTTTAATACACCCTGATATCATCTGACTATCATACAGGTTTAACCAGAACTCCAGACAATCTGCTTGCTTCATATTGGTTACCCTCTTGGTGTCTGAGCTTTATTTTATACCCACTCCCCCCCCCCCCCCCCCCCCCCATCTTGTATCCATCAGCAGCCTGCCATCTGTGCGTCCGGCATCTGGAGACATGGTGTCCACTTCTCACTTACAAGGCACCCGGCAAGCACCATCACTCACATCCAGACGGGTATAGAGTGTGGGCTGTCGGTGCCTCAGATCCCCCTATCTGTGTCAGTGTACCAGCCTGCTATCAACAGCTGTAGACCCCTGACCTGACACACGCCAGCTGCCCCCCCCCTCGCCCCACAGTCAACACCAGCATATGTTCTCCCTGGAGCATACACCAACACACACAAGCTCTGTTTCAACACACACGTGCCTCAGTCGCCCTCCCCTGAAAAGACACATACACTTATATTGACGTTTGACACACACACACGCATTCAGATGAGAATTAATGTCCGTGCATTCAGTTTGACTCCCACCTACTGTCCCCTTTTAATCTCGTGTGCTGGGGTTACAGATTTATACATTACACTTTAAGTGTATTAAGTGGTTAATCAGATCATTTTACTTCCATAAAGCCATTACTGAGCTAATTTTCTAGCTAGCAGCTGGCTGGCTATCTCACTGTAGCAGCTCTGGACAGAAGTAAAATGTCTCTCTCTCTCTTTTGTTAATTCTCCTTTTTTCTTATCAAGTTCTGTGTGTAAACCAAAAGTCTGCATGCTAAACACAGGGTTTGTAAAATGAAGTGCACAGGTATAACATTGAATGTATAGATGTAAATATTAAAGTTTACAGGCGTAAAACTACATCTTCAGACATTAATGATGGTCACCATCTTTTAGCATTTTAGTCTTTGTCAGTGGAACTACCAAAGAAACGGTCGACAATGCACTTTGTGGGTTATCTGGAGTAACAGGAAGAATATTCATGAAAAGGCTTTTTTTATGTATATTTATGTTACCCTGTGTGGTAATATACAGTGCTGACTTTTAACCAACTCAACAGGTCTCCACAATACAATGCTATTTAGGTGACACCATATATCACACATATAGTTTTTAATTTTCTGAAACTCAGACTCAGCATTAATAAAATCATGACTGACCATACTGATTACTGTCCATTGTCCAGACTGTATTAGTAGAGACAGTGTCTTTATTTTATCTATCTACTAGTTAGACTTGTTCTGGAGATCTGCAGCTAAAATGTCATTATACAGTATGTTGTAGTGTGATTGTCTATGTGAAGATAAAACTTGTTTTGATCTTCCGTGGACTAAATTTATTGGTTGGCTGCAGTCCAGCAAGCTTTGATCATTTTTCTGCTCAAATGATCTTTGAACAGAACACTAGAAGGTTTGAGGATATTGGTCAATCAGTCCTCCCACACACCATTTGCTGCTTTCTGCTTAGCTCTTAATAGTGGCATCTCTGGGATCAGGATTAAGACTTGTTTCGGTCCATACTCCAAGGCTGCAGTGTTGGCTAATAATGGCCCAGCTACTAGAGAAGAATGGAGCTCTCCAGTGTGTGGTCTCTGTTGCTAATCCTCATGACAGTTTATTGACCATTATAGCCCGAGGCTGGGAAGGCTTCCAGCAGCAGCCAATACAGCCGGAGCCTGCTCCGCTGTGGCCTATTGTGTGTTGACAAAGAAAGGCTGCATCTTTAACCTTTCACCTCTAAAACCTCCACAACCTCCGGCGCAATCAGCTCCCCATCAAAATAACATACCGCCTCTTGTCCCCTTGGTCTCCCTCCTTGTGGATGGAGACATGCTATGCAAGCCCAACATGGTATTTACCACAAGTAGCGCACTGCATTAGCATTTCAGCTGCTCTGACAGGACTGGGTAGAAGTGTGAGTGAGTGATACATCATAGACATCTTCATGCTTCGAGCATGTTCTGAGCACTTTACTCATGATGAACTCATCATTAACTCCATCACTGTGGTTTATCTGGCCAAATATTCACTGCCTGTAGAACCAAGCAGCAGCCACAACAGCTTAATGGTTGCTCTAATGGCTGCTACACACTGTACTGACTCATATATCAACTTCATGGTAATCAATTTGTCATTCCAGATAGTTTTAAAGCAGAAATGCCAACAGCTACGGTTTCAAACTACAAGTCAGAGTCACCTACAAGTAGACACACATGACACTGTAATGTATATTACAATACAACATAATTCACATTCTTTACTAAGTGCCATATGGCTCGACTTGTTGGTGCACGAGGTCCTCCACCCTCCTAAATCTTCAACCTGAAGCCATTAGCACTGCCCAGGAATCCCTCCCCAACATTCATGCAGCCCCTATATCAGTCCATCACTGTCCCCACTTTTCTGTCCCAGATGGCTGGGGTTCCGCATGGCCAGCGGAGGGCAACGCCAGCCTGTTATCTGAGTAGGTTGGCCTCTACCTGCCAGCCTGGCCGGCCCTGGGCCAGCCACGCTCTTATCTCGGCGCTACAAACCACACAGTCGCCATCTATCACATATCACACGGCCGGCTTGGCTCCGAACGCCACATAGGACGCAGGGCAGGGGGTGACAAAGATGTCAAGAAATGAGCCAGTAAGTCAGTTTAAAAGGCCAAATTTAGGCGTTGCCACTTAAGCCTGGGGTCACACTGTTTCTTTGAGCCTATGATACCTCCACATTACCATGAATAAACCCATTAACAGGATATTCTGTCCCTCTTTAGCTGAGCAGCAGCAGCAGAAATAACTTCCAGAAGTATCAGTGCATTTTCTACCTCAAAATGAGACATGTGGAAATGAATCATTTAAATTAGCTTCAGTCTGTTAAAAAACTAAAATAAAATCACACTGTCTGCTCACATTACTGCTGTTTTAACACCGACTTCTACACACTGCATGGCAAAGCCAAAGCATTATTATTATGCTTACATCTCTCAGAGTCTCCTGAAAATGTAAGCAGCTAGTGATTGACTGATGCCCCGAGGATAGCACAGATGGGAAATGTTTTTTTTTTTTAAGATTACATGTTAACAATACAGTTACAGGTTGTGTGACGTCAGCTCTTTGCTCACTCACTCAATCAATCAATCAATCACCCCACCCGACTGTAAGATGGATGAGAGGAAGCAGCAGCCACAGATAGATCATTGTTTTCACTCTGCAGGAAGGACAGAATGAATCGTGTGCTTGCTGAGAGGTCAGAGCAGAGAGGGCTGGTTTACCCCTTGGGCACCACTCGATCCAACCCCCCCACCAGCAGAGACACCCAAGCATGACAGTAAGGAGTTTCAGTTTGCCTCAGACAGCCTTGAAGGAGCAGATAGGGATATAATCAAGTAGACAGGGAAGATGTTGCCACTGTTATGCGACCACCCGGCTTCAGGGGGGCTGCTGCTGCTGGATCGCTCTATCTAGCTGGCTGCGATCAAAGTCCTTTATGTTAGGTAAATGTTGCTTCCAGTGGGTGTGAATGGCCTGCTGAATCTGAGAGGGGTGCTACCTTACACAGGCCAGCCCTCAAACTGTATAGACCCCTCTTCAGTCTGGGCCCTGATTAGCCGTTTTGTTTTTAGCAGAGAGCCTCTCAGTGCTCTGCAGTGGATATTGCATATGACAGATTGTGAAGGAACTCGAGTGTTGGCTTCACAGGCTGCTCCACGGTCATCCCTTTGACCTCTACACCTGACCCTTGACCTCAGTGTGTAACACAGCGCAGCACAATGTCTACTCTGTCCTCCCCGCTGCTTCAGGCTGACAAAGCGCACAGCCCAGTATAGCGCTCACCTCTCAAACGCCATTCAAGTTCACAGAGCACGCTCCGTGCTCATGGGTTCACTTTTTGGCCAGCGGAGACATTCTACTGCCTGATCATCCAGAAGGGACAGAGGGAACATTTTCCCATGGATGACTACGAAAGATCTGAAACTTTTTGGAAACATTTTTAATATCATGAATATTAAAAAATATAAACATTAAAAACATTTTCATCACCTGACCTGGACCAGAAAACAACATCTGTAAGACTTAAAGTCAATTAAAGTCAACATAAAAACCTACATTTACTATGATTAACTAAAACTTACAAAGTTAAACATATTTATGTTGAGATTTATAATGTAACGTCAGATATTTTAAAGCTTGTCAGACTTATTGTATTGTCCATGACATAAAATATATATAGTGCACAACATAATTGAAGCTCTTGAGCGCTGCGGACTGTTAAGTCTAAAATTACAACCACATGTTGCTCAGATGTTACTCGTTTTAATACACACAACTCTCTCTCTCTCTAAAGTCAAGGAATAGTCAAGCATTGTGGAGAAATACACACATTTCCTTTCTTATCAGGAGCGAGACACCGAGATTACCAGTCTCATGTCTATGGGTTCAATACAGAACTGGAGACAAAGAAATGCCTAAAGAGCACTGATTAACACGCTGTAGTGTGTTTGTTTAATCCGTTCACACAAACACACAGAAATCGACAATTTGTGGTTTTAATTGGAGTAAAGAAACAAGCGGATAGTAGGTGTATTTTGTCCCTTTGGACAGGGCCAGGCTAGCCTGCCTTCAAGTCTTTATGCTAAGCCATGTCCTGACTCCAGCTCCACACTGAAAACATAATCCTCTCATCTCACCCTCAAAATGTGCCTTCACATTTCCAAAAATACTAAACAAGTCAAACTGTACATAAAAAACAAATCAAAAAGCGAGTCACTGAAACTAAATAATACTATACTGTAATATTAGTAATCCAAACAGAAGGAAGGAGACACTTCCATATATAGATTCAGACAAAATATTTAAAAATAGGTAATATATATATATATATATAATATAGTATCTCTATATATATATATATATATTTACACAACTTTACATGTTTTAACATTTTGCCTTATTCTTAAGTATAAATGACTTTAACTAATTATTGATGGATATTTGAAGATAAACCCTTATTTTTATTTAATGCTACAGTGTTTAAGATCAAACAATGGAGTGAGGACAATCTTTTTTTTCCCGCACACTTCAGTGTATGTTATGTTAAACTAATGAATGTATGTCTTTATCTGCACTAATCCTAGCGGCCGAGGGTGAGGGTCACGCTATGGTCAGAGGGGCGGGGGCTCCGTCACCGCCGCTTGACACGCTCAAAGGAGCAACTTCCCTTTCATCATGCCAGGGGTCAGAGTTTTACTACCTCACAGAGCCAGCGAGCGTACTGCACTGTGCAAACTCAGACCTATAGCAGCCATCTGATAATAATCATCTTACAAAACCAACCAAAGAACAACAAACCAGGGGGACTCGCCGTGTTCCTTACATTCACTTCTCGTTAATCTCAGATCAGACTGCCAGCTTCCTCTGATCACATCTGACATGTGCGCTTCAGAGTAAAACTCAAAAAAAAAAAAGTTGACTAACAGAAGTTAATGTTAAATTGCAGCAGGCACTAACTCTTCACCTGTCATCTCTACTTTAGCGCATCTGTTCAGTATCTAGAGCTGTTTTTTTCATATAAATAAAGTAAAATGCATTTCAATGATTTATTTGTTATCTTTGTCATTTCTATGTAATTTTAACTGTGCAAATATATATATATTGAACACATATATTAAGGTACTGAAGTTTTCTGATGTTAGAATTTATTACTTAATTTGATGTCATTTTAAACTCGATGTCTGTATTTTTTGGACAGCAAGACATCTGAAGACATCACCTTGGGCTCTGGGCATTTTCTGACATTTCACAGACAGAAAAAACATCAGATTTATCAATAACGGAAAGGATTGTTAGATGCAGCTCTACAGCGAGCACACTGCCCTTTTAGTCCTTTTACAAATGAGGTGCAGAGCCGTTAAAAAGATAAACTCGAGTGAGTAACCAAGGAATGTTTGCTCTTAACTGTGTGTGTTTGTGTGTGTGTGTGCTAAAGTAATGAGGACAGTAAGTGTTTGGCAGATTCCTGTTAAAAGAGCCAATGTGCACAGCTCTGTGTGTCTTTTCTGTTGACTGTGAAATGACTCTGGTGCCTGCCGATCGGCTTAGAAATCGGTGGAGGAGGACTGTGCTTCAACGACCAATCATCTTTAGCAGTTGCCATTCTTCTCAGCATGGCTGCACCTTTGCATCCATACCCAAAACAAATTGCTTGTATGCTCAGGTGAGTTTCTTCCAAATTCAGATATCCAAAGAAGAAACACCTAGTCGTTATGAGTGCTGACCCATCTAAAATGGAAATAGTGTTTTTGAACTGCTCTTTTATAACCCCCACGACAACTGCATCCTCCAGCACTGCGGTTTCACAGGAAAGCCATCCCTGCTCTACATACCAAGTTCAGTGTTTTACAGCTGCCTGTAAACTCATCCTCCACCCAAATTCAAACTCAAATTGAAGACATTTATGGCCTCTGGTCGCTCTACGTGTTGAATATCACAGAGGCTTGACAAAAGTGTCGATCGCCAGCGTCACTGTACCAACTGTCCCCCATACTCACTGTAATCTATTCCCCTGCAAAAATATGGTTTATGGCAGCGTGACTCTTCCTCGCCCCTGTCACAATCCTCCCCCCTGTAGCTCATTAGCAGCTGTTAGAGCCTCAGGTTCTGCCAGGATCAAGCAAGCAAACATCTCAGAGAGCAGCCTCACTGCCATCCCAAGCCTGTAGCTCATGGATCAAGTGGAGGTTGTAAATACTTTCCTGGGTTACGTGCAGGTCAGCAGAGAGCGGGCCATTAATGCTTCAAGAGCAACATCCCACTGACCCTGGTCACCGTTCCCATAGTGCTCACTCACTGCCACCTCCCCCCATGTGTCCATCGCAGTCCACGCAACAACAAAATCGAATCAAAGCAAGGTTGATAGCGGTGTGGAGGATGATAGAAATGTTTATGAACTTAAAATCATTTTAAAATCACGTCATTATTAGATTCTTGGAAACTGACAGAATTTTCTGGGATTTTTTTGTTTCATTTTATAGATCATGTGATTCATCAAGAATGTTGATGACTGATTAACAGTTTTCCTCAGGAACTGCATCCATCACTTTTTGAATTAACGTGGAGATATTTATTTATTTATTTATTTATTTTTAAAATCATTTCATGATTTTTCACAAGCTTCTTTAGTTCATGGTGTGATTACTTTTGGCAATGTTTGTTACAGTGGACGGAAACACAATTTATCTCTTGTTCATCCACATACTGTTGAAAAACCTGACATCGGTGGTTTGTACTAAAAATGTATTCCTGAAAATAAACTTTCTGAAGCGACCCACTGAGGTTGTACTTTTCATGTACTTGCGTTGCCTTGAAAGAATATCAAAAACTTGACAACTTCAAAATGTTTCACAAACTTAAATATCAGTAGTGAGTTGTCTTTTTTTTAAGACCTTTTAAACAATCCTCATTATAAATAATAAAATAAATAATCTATATAAATAAAATAATAAAACCTTGATGCACTGAGATAATTACATTACATCCTGAGGCCATTTCCCCGTGTCCACTGTAGTGTGATCAGTAAATTGACATTTTGTACAATGTTTAATAGTGAAATGCAAATAGGTGTCAGATTAGAGACAGTCTGTGTGATGATGTGGCTTTACTGACACTGAACTGTGACCATGTCATGATAAGATAAGAGGACAATGATCTTTGTGTTGTGTCCTGTTGTGTTCTTGCAGTTACATCACCATCTAATCACTCTTTCTTCTGACCACACACTTGTGGGTTGCCTTGAAACAGCAGCATCAGGATGAAGGACAGCCTTTAGACCTCTCACCAGAGAGAAGACCTTCCTCAGCAACACTGGCCTCATTACTCACACAAAGTCCTCACCATTCAATGATTCTATTATTTACACAATATATCGCTTTGTCTGTGAATGCTTCTTTTGTTCCTTCTAACATTGATCGGTCAATTAATCCTCTTAAATATACTAAAAGTACTGTGCAGCAAAAACATGAAGTTTAATTTATTCATACTCAAATTCCAATGAAAAAATACAATCAACCTGAGAAAAACCAATGCTGTCTAACCAGTCCAACCAAATCAGCACAGACTTCAGTCATAATAGAAAAGAGTAGTCAGTATGTTAATATTAAATTTAACACTATAAATATAAATGTGGCAATTTATTTTAAAATATAATAATACATTTTAGTCGTGCTGCCAATCCCTAGTAACAAGCATTAATTATGTGAGTTAGATCGTTTCAGTTTTTAATTTTCAAAGGTGTGTAGTTTTAATGGAGCTTTTATTGTTTGCAGTTTTATAGTGTCTTTATTACAATACTGTCAGGGACAAGAGTTCAGTTCAGAAATGGTATAATATTTTTTATGTTAGTTCAGTTTGTTTTGTAAGTACACAATATCAGATCTGTTTATTTTTGTTAGTTTTTTGATCGAGAGAAAAGGAAGACGCAAAAAAAGAGACCAGATCAGGCCACTCATCTACTGTTACTGGAGGTGGAAATTAGGATTATGTAAAAATAGACTTTTAATTTTAATGTCAGGACAACTAAATATGTTATATAAGAACAAGATGATGTTAGATTTATGCTTGCATTCTTATGTGTTTTTCTGAGATGTAAGTGGTATTAAGGAGATGAAACAAAGCAAATGTTTCTGCTAAATGTTTCATCTGACCAAAACAACGACAATAATCCGTTCGGCCTGTTTTAATTTCAAAATAAGTCAATCCAAGCCTTCACTGCTTCCTCCTTCATTTGGCCTTTTTTACAGCACATACAGGACCTCGCTCTGATAACACTTTAAGATGCCTTCATTCATCTAATGTAGTCTTTAAATGGTAAAACCATCTGCTGTGGAGCGAGATAAATCACTCTGTTTGAAATGCTAATCAGCCTGGCTGAAGAATTTTCTCAAATCTGGTGAAATTATCTTGGAATGGGTGGACTCCTGAATTTACTCATTCAACTGGTGAAAAACTCATTTTCTTCAATTAGCTTGATTTGAAAAAAAAAAAATCATTGCAACAGGAGGTCATATCAATAGCCAATGTTCCCTGATGATTGATCTGCATTGAAAAACCAGAAGCTGCTGCCAAACTGCTGTAAGAAATGTGACATTTTAACATTTAGTATTGCACTAAAAACCTTTAAAGATATTCTAGAACATGTTTCCGATTCAGGTCCTGAGAGACTTCAGATTGATCATCTGACCTCTGCTGTATTTACTTCAGACTAAAAAACATCCATTAAAGATGCATTTCAGTCAAAACAGCAACCAAAGTATCGTTAAATACTGCAGAAAATAAGAGAAAAACTAAATTCATTTGCTGAAGCATAAAATAAGAATCAAATTTAAACCTGACTGTAACAGAAGACTAGTGCTGCTTGTTTCTGGAACACATATCTAAATAAAATTTGATTTGCAGACATCACTGAGGACCTCTCAGCAAAAAGCTTTTTTTAAAACTATTTTTTGACACTTTGTAGATTAAATTATTATTATAGAGAAAATAATGAGCAGATTAATTTATGGTGGAATTATCAACATTTGGTGATTTGGCTTTTCTTTTTTTTATCTTAACACTACAAAAATGCTGACCTCCAGTCTGTAAATATTCTTGGTGTTAATGTCCAGGTCTGCCCACCTTTTCATACAAGATGACACTTTTTTTATCCAAATGAATATAACTGTCCTGTTAGAGTTAGAGTTATATTACAGAGCAAATTTAAAATCCTCGATTTGGTGTGTGTGAGAGAGAGAGCGTGAGGTGAGGTGCAGCTCTTGTCACTGTGCTGGTGTTGACACAGATCTACTGATAGTGGAGGGAGTCAAGTTAAGAAGAAGAAGAAGAAGAAAACACAACATGATGGATCACATCTGCCTGCTTGGCCCCCACCCCCGTGCCCCTCTCTCCCTCCACCCAACACTATCACCAGCAGCAGCAGCAGCAGCGGCAGCAGCCCCTCCTCCTCTACTGTACTCCTCCTGGCTCATCATTCAAGCGTCACGGCGGGGGGTTTCGCATCCTGTCCCCCGCCCCACCCACTGCCAGCCGTCCCCTTCACCCTGCCCCGAGGGACAGGACAGGACAGGACAGGATAGGACAGACCCCCGAGCCAGAGCAAGGGGGGCTGACAAAGCACTTTCTTTCAGCCTATCTGCCCCGCGGTGCCAGCCTGCAAACCCCCGAGGCCCAAACATGGGCTCCACACAAATACTTAGACCCCACCACCCAACCTGTCCTCCTCCTCCTCCTCCTCATTCTCCTTCTTCTTCTTTCTGTTCCTTCTCCTTCTGCTGAGTTCAATTACATTAAAATAATCATACTTCACTGAGCAGAGGGTGCAGCAGGGGCAAGGCAAATTCCTGGTCAATTCAAAGATCAATGGAAATTGAGTTTGTTCTTCAGATGTGTTTATGTGGAGGAGCAGGAGCTGAAGGAAGCTGTGGCTGCTTTGTTTTCTGTGGAACAATGTGAGGGGATAGAAAGGCTTTGACAGTTAACACTTCTCACCGGTCACTGATGGGTTAACCAGCTGGACTCTAACATCTGTAACATCTGTCATTCTTCTACAGCTGCAGCTAACAATAATATTCTTTATTAATTAATCAACTTCTTCTCATATCTGTTTTTCTTTGCCCGTGTCAGGAACTTGAATTGCCTATCAAATATAAAAAAAACTGTCCTGCCTTGAATTTAACTAATTAATGTGTTAGATCATGGTTTGGTCTACAAACGGTCAGAAAGAAAGTGTTAAATGTCCATCACCAAGGTTCAGCCTTTAAGCTTAAAATGACTTAAACAATTAAATAAATAGCTGTTGTCAATTATTTCACTGTTGATCAACTATTTATTATAGTCTCCCTCACCCACAATTATTATACTGTATTATATAACATTTAGAAATAATTAAAAATTGGTTTTAAACTTTTTTTTCTTAAATAGACTATTAAAGAACTGAACTCAGAGTAACAATGTCAAAATAAAATCCTGCAGACTATTTATAAAAACATGTTCATCTTTCTTTGGTTTATTCCATGAAAACTCAGCATTGCTTTCTTTATTTATGCTTTATGCAAAGCCTTTGCATCATAGAGATCATTTGATCTTTTCAAATGTTACTTCATAGTTAGTAGGGCTGCTTTTTAAATTATTATTATTATTATTATTATTATTATTATTATCTGTTGATTATTGTTTTATTTATTGATTCATTGTTTTATTTAAGATGGTATGTTCAACCAACTGTCCAAAGGACGCAAATATTCCAAAAGGAAATAGAAGCAAATTGTCACATTTAAGAATCTGAACACAGAATGTTTGGGCCTTCTGCTGACAACGAATGACTTTAAATGATGAATGGAATTTGATTATCATTAGTTAGAATAAAGATTTTAAAAATCATTTTATGTTTATTTGATTTTTTTTTTTCTAAAATGCTCTGTGCTAACACCACGATTAAAGAACCAAGAAAAGTTTTGTGGATGAGACAAATCCAGCAGATTTCCCTGCAGGCCTTCTTTTTACCTTTATGCTCATTAAATCTACAGTTATTACACGGACACGCAAACACAGGCCATTTAAACGCACCCTGAAGTCACGGTGAGTGTGCTCAGAGCAGGCAGAGTTAAAGGAATTTTAATCTTGGAAATGTCAATAAATCTTCAGTCACCCGCACGGGGGCACGATATGAGACTGGCGCCTGGGACAGACATTGCTGCAAGGCATTGTGGGCCTTAGTTTGGGCCAGTGTGGAACATATTGAAGAAATAAATGGTCAGGTTAGAGGAAGGAGAAGTGAGCTGTGCGTAAACTTTTGTCACAGTGTGATCTGCAACGTTAGCAGCAAAGTCAGTGTCATGTAACAGCCGGGAGGTGAACACGGTGCAGAGAAATCTGCTATCTAAATTCAACAAACTATGAACCCATCTTTCCTCCTTCGGTTCCATCTTTTGCACCCTGTGCCGAGAACGCAGCGCCGGATTTTGGGGGGACTAAAGAAGCTAAATGGCTTCAGGGCGTTCTCCAAGTTCAAAAGTTCACCTTTTACGATCTCCCCGAGCCTGACTGACCACCTCCAAATAAAAACATTCCGACCTCTGTTCCCAGCAAGCCCAACTCTGCTATCACACACACACACACAGACACACACACGCACGCCGCACACACGCACACACACACGCACACACACACACAAGCAGAGCCACTGATGCACAACATGGAAACAAACCAAACTCAAAGTGCGCCTGTCCTCTCACATCTCTCACGTCATCCTCACTTCACTTGTTAATAATTCAATGTGTGTAAAGTTAAAGTTGATCAAATGAACACACACACACACACACACACACACACACACAGGTGTGTTTTCTTTCCTGTGCTCGCGCGTTAGCATGTTCAGTTTCGTGCAGCAGTGATGGGCGCACGGTGCAGCCGTGCTCACGTTCGGAGGTGAGGGAAGGTGTGACGGACAGAGTGCCGTGTGTTGTACAGTACGCTACATGTGCGAGTGTGTGTGTGTGTGTGTGTGTGTGTGTGTGTGTGTGTGTGCAGGTTCACGCTCCGGTTCGTGTTTGCCTCACCGTTAACGGACTTGGCGTTGTTTCTCTCCGGGTAGTCGAACCCGTTCGTCCTCTTCTCTATCTCCATCCTCCTGCATGGGCTGATCCCGAGTCAGCCCCGACGTCGCCCTTTGCCGCCACGTAAAAAGCTGCACCCTGTTGATGGTGCTGGTTGGAGGTGACAGTGCTGCTGATGCTTTCAGGTGAATGAAGCTTGCACTGCGCTGTCCCTGTGTTCGGTCCCGGCTGGCTCACTGCTCGGACCGCCGTCCCATGATTTAGCTTACTGCTTCCAGTCAGCGGGGAATGACCGGGTCCACACCCCCAGGGCTGGTGCGTTCAGGGACCATGAGGAGGGTGGGGGACAACAGCTACTTACGTCCAATTAGAAATCAGACACAGAAGCACGTTCACACGTTAAAGCAATGTAACCTTTGAGAGAAGATGTTATACCGTCTGAATCTCACAAATGGTTGCGTTTATGAGCAAATAATTAATAATAATTAAATGTTAAAGAAGCTAGACAAACTGTTGCACCGCGTCACAGTGACTGTAATTATGACTTTTTCGCACTGTTTAAATGCAGTTTCTGTTCTTTAAAACATGTAAATATCATCACTCGTGTTTCATTCTTACTGTGTATACTACATGAACTTACATGAAGTAACCCGCTGCTTTTGTACAAGTGCAGTGTAGTCGCTCCTCGTCGTCACGTGATACCGTCTCATTTTATGAAACTCGCTTATTCCCACATGAAGTGAAGGCAGCACAAACACACAACAGAGATTACGCAACGGGTGGCCTTTGTTCCGCATGCATGCTGGGATATGGAGTCCCGTTCTGAGTCCGAGGCGCTCGCAAGCCGCAAAGCTAGCGCGCTAATGCTAACAGTATCGTTTGTTTTTGTTAGTTAAGCTAATAAATTATAATATAATTAAATAATATGTTTCAGTAAAAAATAGAGAGAGAGAGAGAGAGAGAGAGAGAGAGAGAGAGAGAGAGAGAGAGAGAGAGTGTGTGTGTGTGTGTGTGTGTGTGTGTGTGTGTGTGTGTGTGTGTGTGTGGTGCCCCCTGGTGGTCACACTAACGTGTGGAAAACTAAACGTAGCCTGAAGCCAGCAGCTTTTAGCCAAAGCACACACGTTTGACCACAAAGAATTCTGAATAGCAGCATTAGCTTTTTATTTTCGTTTTTATTTCCTTTAACATTTATTTTCTGTGCTGTTGTCACAGTGTAGAGGGTGATGAAGGTTTCCAGGTAGCCAAAGTTTGTTAATTAAGTCAACTTTATTGTCAAAGCTGCCATATGTGCAGGACATACAGAGAATTGAAATAGTGTTTCCTTCATATCCCTGGGTGCAGACGGCAATAAAAAATAACATGAAATATGAAATATATACATGTAAGTTAAATGATATAAGAAGAATACCTCAAATCTAAAAGATATAAACAGTATAAATAATTATGGCAAATATAGAAATATATTCATTGTGTATATCTGGCGGTATAAACAGAATGAACGGTGAGGTCTATAATAGATAAATAAATCCTGCTGTCTCTGACTGTAACTGCGTAGGTCCTTTGTTCCCATGACCATACAGCTTTTCAACGCCTCACAAAAAGTGCTACACACACACCGACTACATAGCTGACGTGCAATATTAATTCATCGGACAATAACTGAACTATTACTGTGCAATAACTAGTAAAGTAACGTGTTTCTCTTCTCTTACCTCTCTTTCTCTTTCTCAAAACCGTGCACCACATCCCACCCCCAATCATTACCTTGTTTTGCACTAATATTTATTTATTTATTCATTACCATGACAGGCATTTTACTAGTATGACATTTTTTTATTTTTATGACATTTTACTACCTGGTGTTTTTGGAAGACAGTTGAGTGAATGTATGTATGTATGCAGGGCATGTGCAATGACTGATAGGCTGGATGTGTTGTTTTTGTGCAATGTGCTATGCGTTTTTGCTGTTGCTGTTGTTGTGCTGATATGTTGGTTTTGTGTTTTGTGTTACATGTATATGCTGCTGGACACCTTAATTTCCTTCGGGATCAATAAAGTATCTTTATCTATCTATCTATCTATCTATCTATCTATCTATCTATCTATCACGCATATAACGTGTGGAGAAGCGTGCGCCTCGATATTTTTTACTACTATAAAATGCACAAACAAAAAAACACATTTAGGATCGAAGAGCAGTTTAGATCAGTGGTGTCATGTGTCATGGTATGATCCCTTCTTGACAATGTGTATAATACAAAATGTATACTTATATCCAAAAAGAAGCACATTTATAATAATTGTAATAATAAATGTGCTTCTGTATGTGCACTGTATATTACAGAGTATGCTCTGTAAGATACAGTGCTGCAAATAGTGTCTTACCCACACAGAAACTAAGTTAGTTATAATTCATAAATATTTGATAAATCTAACGATCGACTATTATCTACCATGTGATTACACAGCCTATCACAGAAATATCGGCGTTTGAAATAAATGATGATGAATCCTGTCAGTGCTGTGAGGACAGATTAGGTTCGTGTGTTTCTCTTTATGTCCTGCAGATGTCTCTACAGCCTGCTGTGACTCTCTGTGAGTCTCTGCTCCTCTCCACAAGGTTCCAGTCAGGCAGCTCCAGGCCTACTGTGTGTCAGCTGGTTTCACTGAAAACCTATTTGGTAATATTGATTATAAAGCCCCATATCACTTGGCATAATAATGGCATTACTCTAAATCTAATTTTAGAGCATAATGCTTTCAGTTGTGTGCTTCGGGCACATGTTGCATATTTGCGGCCACATTTTCGCCCAGGGCGCAAATGTGGCCAGGACCGGCGCTGGGCTGAAGCACACAACTGAGATGATTAAGATCTAAAATTGAGTAATGCCCTTATTGTGTTCTTTATAATCAAGATTACCAAACAAGTTTTCGGTGAAACTACACCATTTTCTGGAAATGTGTGCACGTTTCTTATGATCTGTTTGGTGTTCTGCACGCACTGCCTTTGCGTCCAGTCTCTTATAACCCGGGACATCGCAGGACTTTCAAGTGAATCATTGTCCAGCTGATGGCGCCAAAAGCCCTTCACATTTCTAACACGGCATTCATTTCTACCCATTAGCACTTCTATGGTGCCACTGTTTAATGAGCGACACTGAATTAGTTAAGTGTGTGAAAATATATAAAGCTATACTGTATATGGTTAGAAGAGCCATATAGAATTTAAAATAATATCTAATTTAAACAACAATTGCATTATTATTGTTCTTCTTCTTATTGTTGTTGTTCTTCTTCTTCTTTGTCTTATTTTTATTATTATTATTATTATTATTATTATTATTATTATTATTATTCTTATTATTATTATTATTAGCTACAGCTTACAAATATATTTTAGACAATAATGTGCTTCCAGCTTGTCAACAGTTTGTGTTTGTCCTTTCCTGTTTGACTGACAACGTCCACAAAACGCTCCATAAAATTTCTTGTTTTCTTATTATTATTATTATTTTATTATTATTATTATTGTTGTTGTTGTTTTTGTTGTTAATATTATTATTTTTATGTTATATTATTATTATTATTAGTAGTAGTAGTAGTAGTAGTAGTAGTAGAAGAAGTAGTAGTAGTAGTAGTAGTAGTATTAATCAAACTCATCCGTCCTGTACGGACTGAGTACACACTGTCTGTGCGTAAACCCCTCCCATCCGTGGATGACAGATGATGCACACTGTGCGCCGGGACTGAGGGGGGAGCGCCCGGTGCAGACAGGGCGCACTAAACAGCACACACGCGAACCATCCATACATCCAGTCAGACGGACACACACACACACACTATATGATCCTCCCTATGTGAAGAGGAGATGGAGTTAAAATAGGTTGTTTTACTCTCTGGACCGAATGCAGTGACTGCCGCTTTGGATTTTTGAATTTCACGCCTAGACACTGAGGAGAGAAAATGTGGAGATACACCAATCTGTTCGCCTGTCTGCTGGTTTTGTGTAAGGATGCGTCCTCACAGAGCAAGGTAAGAAAAAAAGACCGAAAAGTTTTAGTCCTGTTCACTTCCAGGGTCACCAGGCATCAGTGCTGTAGTTGTTCAGACTCAGTGATGGTCAGTGTTTAATCACAGCAGATCCTGTTATAAGTGTCCCAGCCTCCACTTAGTCCTCGCCTATTAGGTGCTTCATGTTCCGTGTCATGGTGCCTCTGCCACAAATTAGTGACTTGACCAATACCCAACATTTTCCCCAAGCCAGACCTTTAAATTTCCTGTCTAAAGCCGGCAGATGGTTAAGGTTATGTGTCATTTTTTATGATTGGAGGTAATCCTCCCAATGAGGGCTTTTGTGTGACATTGAGTAACAATAGGTTCATGTAATAATACCTCCAGAGTGTGCAGGCCTGGTGCCAGCAGAGTGTGGGAGAGATGGCACTCAGTGGGGTAACAGTAATATCTGGCTGCCCCTGTTTGCACAGCTGCTGGACTCCAGTAACCCCTCACTCTCCCTCAACCTAATCCAGCTCCACACACACACACAAACACACACACACACACACGCACACACATGCACACCACTAGAAGATAAAAACACATACAGTTCACATTATGTATGAAGACCAGAGCCTCTGTGCATATTTTTGGCCAAGTATGGTGTGCAACGGTCAACAGTTGTCTGTTCTGGATTCAATCAGATACCAAATCAGCAGCAAATGCAGCAGTATAGTGGTCTTAGTAGTAATACTGATAGGATGTAGTAGTAGCATTCAGAGTAGCAGTAGTAGCAGTGTTTGCAGCTCGGTTAATTATAAGACGGTGAAAATAACAGCATGTGGTGGTGTGAGTAGTGGTGAAAGTCTTTGCAGGCCCGTGTCGTTCCAGTGAATGGAAATTTTAATGCTACAGCTTACAAATATATTTTAGACAATAATGTGCTTCCAGCTCTCAACAGTTTGTGTTTGTCCCTTTCCCGTTTGAACATGACAACGTCCACAAAACAGCTCCATAAATTTTCTTTTGATTTTTCTAGTCTTGTGTGAAGAAACATGATTGTCCTGCACAAAGCCCTGACCTCAAACCACATCCCAGCACCTTCGCGATGAAAAGTATCTGTGATACTCGTGTAGACTGTGAGCCAGATTTTATCACCCAACATCAGCTGTTTAGACTTTGTTGAGTCTGAATGGGAATGAATCCTTGCAGCCAGGTTCCAACATATGGTAGAGAGGCTAAAAACCAGGAGAGTGAAGCCCAATAATGCCCATATTTAACCATCACATATAGCTGGAATGTTTGACTGTCTACATACCTTTGGTCATGTAGTATAAGTCTAGTAAGATGAGCTATAGAAGAGAATTGTATAGCATGTCATTTACTGCTGAAATTGTGCAGAATACCGGGTGGTCTACAGGTTTAACATGTCGACGATGAGTCTATCCAGGCACCTTTGTCGCATTTTGTTCCCCAGATTCTCCTGCCATCTATCTACTATCCATCCATTAAGAAAGGTATAAAATGCCCCCACAAGAGTATTTTAAATAAAAACAACAATGCACCAAATAAAATATAAAACATATATATTATATTATTTATTATATATAGTATATGTTTCTATATTAATGATTAAATAGACAAAGATATCACATTGAAATCAGTTCGGGTCAGAGTTCTTTAAAGTAAATGGTTTGTTTGTTTGTTTGTTTGTTTGTTTGTCTGTTTGTCTGTTTGTCTGTTTGTTTGTTAGTCTTTTTCTATCTCTACATATAATGGTATAGTAGGCAGCACTGTCACAGCTCCAGTCTTGTTGTAGCACAGCCATAGTCTCCAGCCAGACTGATGGCACTGGCATTAATAAGAGACAAAGTCTGCTTGGAAAAGGGCATGGGGGGCACCAGACAGTGGCGTGGGAACCAGCCTGCGCACCTGCTTCATGTTTTGGTGGCAAACAAATCTGAGTACAATCAGTGCAAGGTCAACTGGGGGTTAGAGAAAGACAGCAGACTGGGATGCTCAGCCCACAGTAGCAGAGACCTGATGATAAAGCATGTATTCACTTACAAATGCTGTGAGGTGCCTTGTAGGCTTAGATGATTGCACACAGTGTTCATGAAATAACATTTTGTCATGCCATGTTGTGTCAACATGACTTCATTTAATTGGGGATGTCTGTCAAGTCTCCCTGTTTGTGGTTAAAACAAAGCTGCACACTGTTGGAAATGCTTTTGGTATCAACGGTGTCAGTGCGAAAGGGCCAATATCTACCACCCAGCCCAGGTGCAGGAACCTGCACATGACCAGGCTTTCACACAGGTCTGCCCTTGGTTGGCTTATTTTCAGAATGGTCAACATGGATGTTATACATCATATTTTAGACTGTTCTCCACAGATTGTGCAGATGACTTCTAGCTTCCTCAGACATGATTTTGACCCTTGAACAATACATTGATTACATTACAACTAATTTAAAGTTCCAACATTAAATGAATCTGTGTGTATGTTAAAATACAGTGTGCTGTATAACCATTCAGAAAAGCTGCATTTGTTGTCAGTGAATTACAGGGATCCGTAGCAAATCATGTTTAGAAAGAAAAGAGATGAAGAAGGACCTGCAGGTCACCCAAAATCTTATCACAAGACATTTCAACACAGCCTTGTTTTTATTACTGACCCATTTGCTCCCCACATGTTCCCAAATTCTGCATTTGAAAGCACTGTTGGCCTCTTTTTTTTCTCAGACATGTAATGTTTTCACAGTTTGGGCTCTTTTCTCTAGGCAGATCCCTTAATCCTTAAAGAGGAAGATTTACGATCACAGATATACTTCAGCTTTACCCTCTCTCTGTCTGCAGTATACCTCCTAATTCTTGTATGGTTTATGAAAGGCAGATTTTTTTTACAGGTCTGGGACATTGTGCCAGGCTGTGCTCTGAATAAATTATGACATCCATAAGGTCATTTTTTAAAAGACTAAGCTTAAAACCCTGAAATTCACACATGCATGTACAGTAAACTAAAAACTATAAAATGTATTCAACCCTTATGAGCAGCACAAACAGAACACATGTCTTTGTGTGACATAGAGCCATTTTGTATGTATATCTTGTATTTGTGATCTGGTTATGTTGGTTATTTACTCTAATGAAAAAATTGGTTAAATTATACATTATTTAACTTTATTAATTCATTTTATTGAATATTATAAGTGTCAGATGAAAGAAAATGATGCATACAGTCCATATTACCTATTTACAAAATATAAATCAGCTAATGAATTATAATATATTGTTATTGATGAGGCTACACATCAGTAAATAAAGTAGATGAAATCAATACCACCATCACCAGCTACAATTCAATGAATCAACTGTCATCAACATGACACGACCCACCAGAAGTTTGAACTTTGCATTTTTTTGTTTGTTGGCTAAATAAATGGATAAATGTAATGCAAAATGTTTGACCGAGCAGTGGTACACTCTGCAGCTCCCATAAACATCTGCTGTAACAAAACATTTGGGGAAAAGCCACTGGCAACATCCGTCATTCCACCCACCAGACACACGCTAATAATGAGTAAATGTCTCTTTGTGCTTATGAATGGATTATTATAGTATGGTGGATTTTATTAGGGGGCACATTGTCAGCTTGATTCATCCAGAAAGCAGACTGATTTGATTGTTAGGAACTAAATGAACTGTGCAAATGTGTCCAAAAAAAAAAGAATGAAAAAAAGGATTTTAACATGACAAGAAAGGAAACTTCTCATAAGTCGTTCATTAAGCCCTTTTATAGTATAACAGTCACAATGTGCTGTCGTGACTGTGAAGAGAGCGCCTGGACACAAACAGCAGCAGGAATGTAGATGTGTACCCCGAAAAGCAGAGAGTGGTTGATACACTTTATGTTCAGCTAATTAACATCCCTGTGCTAATGCCAGCGATTTTTGTTTATAGTCTGAGCTGCTGACCTCATGTTTCATCTCCAGACTGAGGGCTTTAATAGAATTCCCCCTTTGTTCCAAGTTAATCTTTACAGTGGCACAGTAAGACTGTATCATAAGCAGCGCTAATTAGATTAAAAATCAGGCTGACTCTTAAGGCTGGAATGTGGACCCCGGTTTTGGTCTTGAGTACCCTTGACAGGAGATGATGTGGATTTTTTAAAGGGATAGTCCATCCTTTAGAATCGCAAGCTTGATGGGCTTAAGACTAATGAGAATTAGTATTAACGCTGCCTTTTTCTGCATTTGTGGGAAAATAGTTCAAAAGGCAAGGAGTGGAGTGGGGGGGGTGTTTGAATTAGCTGCGGGTCATAACAGGAACCACGGTACTAATATTTGCGTTTGAAGGTTGAAGCATGCAGCTGAACATTTAAGCTTTGCCACAGGATACCTGCACTGTCTGCCTTTTTCACCACACAGTTATCACGGTTGTGATTGCCAGCTGGCAGAGAACTAAAAGCAGAGGATATCCTTGTTTATACGAACCAGGCTGCAGATACGACTGGCCTGTGCTACTGAAACACTGACTACATCAACTTACAAATGCAGCAGCCATTGTGTAAAACACATCTTGTGTTTTTTTAATAGCGAGCACAATTGGGCTTTCACTTCATCACTGTCAGGGTGTGTTAGCCGTTAAAGGCTGTGGCTGCTGATCTAATGGGGGCCCCTGTGGCATGCCAGCTCTTTTCCTCCGATTGTGCAGACATAAGTTCACGTTTTAGCTGTATTCTTTTTGACCTGAAACTTGACTGCACTTGAGAGGTCAAAGCATGTGTTCAACACTCTTCTCTTAATTATTAGCACTCTTAATTGTATTGCCTGTTCTTATGCTGGTAGGTCAGCTTGGCATGAGATGCTGGACGGTCATGATAAGGTGCTCTGCGGTAAAGCCTGTAAGCTAATGGTTTAGTCTTTCTTGACTAGACAAAACATGAAGCACCAAAGTAAATCTGGCCGGAATTTCTCTGACTTCTCCAATTTAAAGCAACTTAAGCTAATGTTGCTATGCAGCAGTCAGTGTTTGGCTGGGGTTGAACAATGCAGCTCAGCGGACCTGTAGGCATAGCCTCTGCTAAAGAAGTTTAATCTGCTAATCCACTCTGTTTTCATGTGGCTGTAGGATTTGTCAACCTGCTGCCTTTTCGCTTGACATGGGTCAGGATTGGCCTGGTTCTGCACACAGGAGTCCTTCCCCATATTAGACCACCCCCCACCATACCACCACATCTTCCCCCATCACTCAGCCTGCATTCCTTTACTAATGAGCCACCACCTCCTTCACCACTCCTACCTCAGCTGCTGCCATGCTACTTCCTGGACTTCCTAAATTGTTATAATTGTAACTATGGAAATCAATTAACTAATATAAAACTAACATAACCAAATCACAAAGCCACAATTCTGGCTACCTACCTACGTCACTCACTTTCAGGAATTTAATTTAGCTCTTCTGTGACTCCTAAGAGACAGATTTTTAAAAACACTTAGCATCCTGCATTTCAGCTTCAGTCACTTGAGGACAGGACCACAGCCTATTTATGAAGAATCTCTGTGTTGCTGAACTCTCTTCCTGATAAAAGTGATACCACATGTGCACCCATCCTGCATTTTATAGAGGTCCCTAAATCTCACAAGGAAATATGACGGTCCAGAGCTCCTCCAACACATGATCCAACAGCAGTGACTCCAACTGATGGAACTAAGCTTGACTGATACTAGGATACAAGTGAAACCTTATAAATAAACCTTAAATATCTTTGTGGTGGGTGCTAAAGTGTCAGACAAGGGTTTATTAGACTGAGACTTTAAAGGAGAACTGTTCACATCAGGGTCTGTTTGGTGTTGTGCGGCAGTAGCTCAGTCCATAGAGCCTTGGCTTGGGAACCGGAGGGTGGCCGGTTCAAGTCTAGCATGGACCAGAAGGTGGACTGGTAGCTGGAGGGGTGCTGGTTCACCTCCTGGGCACTGCCGAGGTGCCCTTGAGCAAGGCACTGAACCCCCCAACTGCTCGCTGGGCGCTGCTCTGGGGTGCTGCCCATCACTCCACCATCTCTCTCCACATTGCATGTCTATGAGCCCTTGTATGTGTGCATGTCTATGAGCCCTGGTATGTGTGCATGTCTATGAGCCCTGGTATGCGTGTTCAGGGTTAAAATGCATGTAAAATAATAAAAAAAAAAAAAAAATGTCCCCATTGTACTATTGCACATGTATGTGAAAAGTTGTGAAAATGTTGTACAAAGCCTATTTTGTCTCCAGGGACACTGTGTAAACCCTGATAAGTTACCTCAAGTGATATCACTTGAGTCAAAATAAAAAAAAAACAACAGCATATGACACACTAGTTTTAGGCACAAAAACCTCTTGTTTTGGGTTAGAAAAACAGTATGTTAATCCAGGGAGTTACTCAACTAGACTCTTCTCAAATTGGATAGTTGGTTGTTGAAGCACTCCTTTCACTGTGAAATAAGGGAAGGTGGATTTTATTAGACAAAGTGAAGAAATTCCCAGAGTTCTCAGTAGACCTCAGTCTGCCAACACACAATCACCACCTGAACATTTCATCAACTATGCAGTAAATCTGTGTAGCTGAATTCTTGTGTGAAAGCTATCACCACTGTACGCCATCTTGCTCTTGTCTCACATAGGAAGAGTGTGGAATATCTGCTCAGACTGCCATGCATTGCTTCCTGTTTATTAAGTAAGCCATGACCATGGACTGCCAAAGCTCTGTCATCATACATGGCAGCCAAAGGCCAGCTGGTGATGCAGAAGTCTTATGAGTTATGTTTGTCTGAGGCTTTCCTCTGAGTCTCACCGGCTAACATTCAAAAGAGGGGAAGCACGTGTTTTCTTTGACTTTCCTGGCCTTGTTTTGCTTCCCTACAATAAAAAATGGATTTATTATTCGTGGAAGTCCAGCAGAAGGAGTTAGACTAATGGAATAGAAGAGTGAAAGAACTCATGATTTGCCAGCGAAAGAAAGAGCAGCACAGTTCAGCATATGCCTTCAAACTTTATGGATTTGGATAAACATTAAATTAAATTATTGCTCAGCCCTAAAACTGCTTATTTACTACAGTGCCAAAATGAAGAGACATTTCCACTTCATGCATCTAAGAGACACATATAGTGACAACAAACCAAAAAAAATGACTCAAAATACATTTTCTTTGGATTTTAAAATGGCAAGTTCTCTCTTCCAGATCTTTGGAGAGACCGAGCCTGTCCGGATGACATCAGAGGGTTCAGACTGCCGCTGTAAGTGCATCATGCGGCCTCTAAGCAAGGATGCCTGTCAGCGGCTGCGGAGTGGCAGTGTGCGTGTGGAAGATTTCTACACGGTGGAGACAGTTAGCTCAGGTTCCGACTGTAAGTGCTCATGCACTGCCCCTCCGTCCTCCCTCAACCCGTGTGAGAATGAGTGGAAGATGGAGAAGCTGAAGAAACAGGCCCCAGAGTTACTAAAGGTAAGGAACGATGACATTTAAAGACACTATATAAAACAAATTAAAACTGAAATTCCAAACAGAAACAATAATGATCATACTTTTTTATGTTTGTCACAATTTTTTACTTTTCTTTTAATTTACAATGTGAACTACACATTCTTAATTCCTAATTTGAGAAAGAGAACCAAAAAATACATTTTGTCATGCTTGTAAAAGGAAAGTCCTTCCAGTTCCTTTCATTCTTCATCTCTCTTCTTCGTGTGCTGACTATATTTAGTCATCTAAAACATGGTTTTTGAACACGTCAGCGCGCCTCTGCACATATCTAAGGCACACTTTTATTTTTCAGGAGAAGCACGCTATGTACTATATGAAACAAAAGGCAGCTCCAGATGTTCGATCTGACTCCACTTTAAACTATAGATTAACCCAATAACTCCCTGAAGGAAATGATTGCATTGAAAAGGAAAGGTCTAAATTAATTAAGATGGACTCTGAATGAACCCCAGGCTAAGAGCACCCAGCTGCCTAATTGAGCAGTGTGCGGATGTCAATAAGGGTAATCACAGCAAATGTTTCGGAGGGCACTTAAACTATTACTGCAGTTAAACAGAGGCACATTAAGCTGTCAGGTTTGTGTTCAGGAGATAGTGAATAACATTAGTACTTCTCCTTTCATGGCATGAATGACCAGCTCCAATCCATGGTAGACCTCCTCGAGGGAACACTTTACAGCATGGACCTAATGAAAGTCCACTCCTACATCAATAAGGTGGTTTCCCAGATGAACACCCTAGAAGAGGTAGGTAAACAGCTAAACTCAAATACTTCCTTGTGTCATTATGTTAGAAGACCTGTTTTTGAAAAGTGTTTTTTTAGATTCCAGCTTATGTCATTTAATAGACAGTGATACCTGCTTTAATGATGCTGTTATCTTGCAGACAATCAAGGCAAACTTTACACGAGACAATGAATTTGTCCGGGACAGCATGATGACCCTCACCAACCAGTTCAAGAGATATGAGAATTACTCCAACATTATGATGAGCATCAAGAAGGAGATCTCCAGCCTCAGCCTGCAGCTGCTGCAGAAAGACTCCTCTGAGAGCAAAGCACAGGTTAGAAGAAACATCCTCTGTCTTTCTGTGTGCACGAGTTAGCATTAGAACAAAAAGTAATTGGTAGTGCTGTACTAAAAGATGTAAGATTAGCAGTGATGTTAGTCAGCTGTTAGTCAGTGCTTCAATCTCAGCCTTAGGTGTCAGTCTCAAGACATTATCTCAGACTTGTCTCGGTGTGGTCGGTCGACAGTTTCCTCTCACTTATTACAGTCTTTGGTCAAAATCCACCCACCAGTACCTCACCCAAGAAAATCTGGCACATCACATTGTATTGTGAATTATTTGAACTATTATATTTTATTAGATTTCAGTTTTTGTACAAATTAAATATGAATGGCATATTGTGTTATTGTGGGTTTTAGATTCTAAAGGTGATTTTTTTTTACCATTAGAGAGAGACAAGCTACCTGTTTTTTGTCTTTATGCTAAGCTAAGCTAACTGACTGCTTGAGGTACTTTCTATTTACTGCACACACATGAGAATGGTAGTGATCTTCTCATCTAGCTGCAGAGTGCAAATAAGCATATTTCTTAAAATGTCAAACTATTCCTTTAAATCTTCAAATAGTTTTATATTGACAGTGGATCAAATGACTATGTAAGTAAAGGAGACACTCGTAGTGAGTAACTTTCAAAGAATTATCACCAAATTCTGTAGCATCTGTCAACTCTATAGTTCGCTTTAGTGTCTCTTTTATTTGGTTTTATGGCCCACTCATTTACTGATTGGTTTGGTTTGGTTTGGTTTGGTTTGGTTCACACTGCTCTCAACAGCTGGTGGAGACCAAAATGGAGCTACTTGGAGAGTAAATATTGGACCTATTTTTTTCACATGACCAAGTGAATGTTAATGTTATTCTGTGTGTGCTGAATGTGTTGAAAGCGTGTTTCTGCTGCCTCAACAAGAATTGCTGTAGCTTGTAGCGTGGTACTAAAATATTTGGTTTTGTCTTCACTCTAGCAAATAATGACACATTTAGGTAAATTTACATTTAAGTTTCCTTACTGTTTCAAAAAGTTTCAAACTATTTCAAAGAACTGTAGTTATTATAGCTGAAGAAATAAAGCTATAAGAAATAAAACACAGTGTGAAGAATATTGAATGATTGTGATTTTTGGCCCACAAGTAGTCTCCACTACAGACCTTCTGTTAACACAGCAGTGATGCTTTTGTAGCAGTAGTAATAGTTTGAGTAGTAATAACAATGGCATTATTAACACTACTAGTAGTAGAAATATGATATCACAATATATCACAATAATATAGTAAAAACACTGTGAGACATTATCAATAGACCTATTGCATGTCATTTTCAAAGGTACACAAGCTAAACACATTTTATGTTTAAGTCAACATATATAACCCTCCAGCCAATATCACTTAGTGTCCTGGCATAACCTGAATGTTGTTGTTTGTTTACAGGACACAAATGATGAGAAAACCAAGGAGGCTGTAAAAATACCAAACAAAAAGGCCCCTGGAGCCAAACTCCCACCCAAACCACCCAAAGAAAAGGTCGTAAAGCCCAAGAAAGAGGTCATTAAATCTGTGAAGCCAGTCAAGCCTGACCCTACGGCCAAAGCCAAGGTGGTTGGTCACCAGCCCGGCGTGGTAAGGGGCATCACATACTACAAGGCTGCCAAGAGTGACGAGGACGAACACAGAGGAGGTGAGAGTTTTCATCTTAACTGTGAGACACAGCAGAGTGGCGTGTTCATAGAAATCCACTCTCTCTGAGCTAAAGCAAACATTGTGCTCACACTTTAGCTGAGTTTGCTCTCCCATCTGTGTGCAGTCATCTGTGCTTGATCCAGTCTGGGTGTTGCAAATCACCCAAATTCGTTTCTTCAACAATCTAACCTGACCCCACATGGCACTTTGCTGGATCAGGGTCAGCCAGCAGCCAGAGAGTCGGAGAACAAGAGTCAAGATCTTTAGCTGGATTTAGTCTCCAATAGAGGGCGATGTAAAGTTTTCCTGACAATGTTGATTACACAAAGAGATAAGGCTGTAATAATGCTGCAACAAGGGAATAAAACATGGAATCCACTGCTCTGTGACACAGTGTCCCCTCGGTATAAGATTTATTCCGGTGTTGTTTTTAGCAAAGCTGGTCTAGTCAGCGCAGGGCTGGATTGCTGATACCCATTCACTGAGCAGGAAATCCAAATCTTTTATTGGCAAAATACGTGGATCTGATGGAATGCTGTGTCAATGGAGTGCTGCCATGTCCATGACATGCCACAGCTTCACTCCTTACAACAATGTGTGAGGACCCTCTCCAGTGCAGAGAAAACATTTCCTGACTCCTTCCAATCCTCTTTAAGTCTAGATGAGTGAATAGGTATGCTGCGTTTGCACAGGGCACACGCACATAATGCTGTCAGACCATGTGTTCTGCCGTGTAAGTGAACCTCAGCGAGCCCAGCCACCCATGTCAAATTACTGAAACCAGTCAGTTGCATTTCCATAATCTCTGGCAAAGAGCAGCATGCAGGATGCCTTTATTCATAAAGGGAAGGTCAATAAAACTTCATGCTTTTTTCTGAAATCCCTCTTCAAATGTAGTTACAGTGATACACATCTCACTGAGAAATGTCCAATGTCAGCACTGTTTTCTACTGTTCCTGTTCCTCTCAACTGAGCAGCTGAGTTAAGCGACACGTTTGCAGAAATTGACACAGATGGAAATGTTGTGTTTGATGTTACTCTTACCATTCTGAAAACTTCAGAAACCATCTGGCTGCAACAAGCTAGAATGCATTTAGACATGCATTTAGAGATTAAGGCTTTTGTAGCCATCGGATAGATTGGACAGCAATAAATGCAGGTTGATGCCTGCATTGCCATGCAACTTTGACAATAATAAAAGCAAATACAATATTTCTTTGTTAATTTTCATAAACTTAAAAGCTTATGATATTGTTTGGAAAATTGTTGATAATATCATGCATAAAGGATTGGACAAAAACTGGCATGGTCCCTCAAGAACTACTTACGTGTCACTTCATCACAGTTTAAAACAAAGTAAAGTAACAGAAGAAGTACAATGTGTGCCCCATCTGCTTTACTGAAATCAGATGAATATCACTCCTGATAACAATTAAGTGCCCTCTTTCATGTATTCTATATTTAGAGTCATTTGATACACCAGAAATGTGATAGTCGTACACATGTTCAGATTCATGCAACAGATTCATGTCTTTAGTTTGGCTTGGAAAATAAGGGTTGCATTCAATAAAACAGACCATAAGGAACTATACTGTTGAAGTCTGTAACTAAGAAAACAGAAATTTGATAGATTTTGTTGTGTTTTTGACTAAAAAAAGGAAAAACAAAGCCTCTGGAACAGCATTTAGAACTTATAGAACTCCAAAACTAGGAAATACGATGTATGCCGATCACCTCTAGAGGCAAAACTGGAAAAAAAGCCATCATAAAAGGTGTGAGATGCAAAGATCATACATGTGCACACACAGACAGTCTTAAGCCAGAGGCATTCATGTGCATTCAGTAGTGTGTTCCAGCTGTTTTCTTGTTCCCAGCTGTTTCTTGCCACTTTCTAATTTTAATTTTCACAGATAAAGTCTGTAAATCTGTAACTTTTTCCTTTAAAGAATTACATTAGTGAACATTACTGACAGAGATAACAATGCAAAATACAAGACAATGTTTATTGGTGGAGGAAAATCCAACAGAAGATGAACAAATTAACAAACTTACTCCAATATTGTGTTTTTGTATTTATTTAACAGTGTTGAAATGAAAAATAACAATAAAATGAGATTTAAAAAATTGAGATGAGAATACAATGAGTAAAATGTGTAAAGACAGAATACCATTCAAGTTTTTCAATTTAAAGGTCAGAGGTCCTTACACACACAATGTGAGTCTGACACAGTGTCTGACCAAGAGTGAAAGAAATGTAACACTATATTTATACAGATCCTGCCCTGCACCTGGCCTAGGGGAAAGTTCAGTTATCTCTGGGAAGTCCTCTCATAATGAGGAATCTGACCCTTCTTAATCTTATCTTAGCCACAAAGGTTATCAGAAGAAAAACTCCTCATTATAAAGACAAAGAACCTTATGAAGACACTCAAGAAAATAACAGTTACCTAGTAGTAGAGCAGAGTAGAGTGTAACGGATACATTTGGTCCTTATTATTTAGTTTTAGTGGTTATTGTGGGAAAAATTAAATTAATGTTTTTTTGTCATTTCATTGATAAAATTAACTCTGTCTGTTAGATAATAATAGAGGCATTTCATTCAAACATAGCGAGACCATAACACTTGTATGAAATCATTCTAGGTTGCAGCTGTAATAACATGCTCTTTGTTAAAAGCAATATGCTGCCTCAGTATTACTAGAAACCAGTTTAAGCTAATAGACAGCAGAAAAGGGTTAGGGAGGAAAAAGAAGAAAGAGGTTCAGAGAAAAGGGAGGAAGCTGGTTTTCTCTGTGTGCTGCATTGCTAATGTGCCTTCTTTGATGTGATCTTCTGGAACACAGCAGACTAAAAGTCTCCCGCTGTCAAGGATCCATACTGTATGTAGTGTACAGTGAATGAAAGGTTTCAAAACTCTTTGTAAAAGTGAGTTGAAAGACAATCTAGTGACACACAATACTGTCTCCAGCATACTACCCCTGTTACTAACCACAAGAAGAAGCAGCTTGTGCAGTATTACTCTTCTCTGTTGCTACAGGATTTGTTGTATTTTGAATAAAAACTAGCTAACTAACTTTTTCTTCGATTTATCTTCTATTTATCCTCTCCTCCCTCCCAGACAATTCTGGCAAAACATACACGGTCCATCACATCACGGAAAACCAGTCCGAGGATGGAGGAGCTGAAATGGTCCTGGAAACCGTGGAGGCCACTGTGGCTGAACCCATTGCCACCACTGAAGTTCCTACTACTACACCTTCTGCCACCACCACAACTACTAGTGCAACAACCAGCACCACTACTACAACCACTACTATAACCACACAACATGCACCAGCTAATGAAAGACCAGCTCCAACCATTGTGCTGATGCTGGACAACTCCAACAACAATAGTCGTCCCACTCTCCACAGAGCAGGTATGTGTTAAATAGCTCCATGTGAAAAAGCTCAGTATTATGTTGCAGGTTGTAACTGCAGTGATTGAGGCAAATTTAGCAGCAGAAACACATGTAGGTTCAAAATGTATGTAAAATGTGAAATGTATCAGTGTGACATTGATTTAGGACCATGTCAATGCAAGTCATTCTCTCCCAGGCACACATGTTGAATGTTCTGTTTGATTCTTCCAGGGAAGATCCTGAGCTGTGAAGGGACTGTCGCTTCCATTGAGCAGCCAGAAAAGCAGCATAGTTATGGGCGCAATGAGGGGGCCTGGATGAAGGACCCCCTGGCTAAAGACTCTAAGATCTATGTCACAAACTATTACTACGGCAACAACCTGGTAGAGTTCCGTAACTTGGACAACTTCAAGCAAGGTGTGCTTCATTTAAATCTTTTCACAATGCCCCATTTACCTGCCATTAGCCCTACACTTAAGCAGTATTTATGTTTTATGGAAGGGTTCAACAGGCTTACCACCATAGATATCTAAGACTTTGATTCTTAGTTCAGTGTTGGATTTCATGGTGTCCATAGTACTAAACAAATGTATCACATATGATATAACACCTCTGTGTCCTCCATTAACATGCTTCCTGTAAAAACCTGTAAAAAGGCAGATAGGGAGGGACTCATGGACACTGCTTGGCATTTACAGTACAGTTGTCAATAGCCCTTAGTGTGCATTACACCCACACCGCTATGTATCTCTGGAGGAGATCAGAGGGAAAACCAGCAAATATATTTCAGGAAATGACTCAAATATCATAAATTATACCTGAAAATACATTTACAAGATGACTGCTCTTGGGCTACCGTAGCCCTGACATGTAGTTACATTTTTAAGAAGGTGCATGTTTGGCTATGATATGGCCCATATATCAACATTTATAGTCTGAAGTGCATTTTATTTAATTAGCCATGAGCATCTGGGTGGCATGCAAGTCCACTGTCTGCCTCTGCTGCCTATTTGGTAAATATCAGGACCTTTTGAGAATTAAAAACAGGCATGTTTACTTGGTCCAAAGTCAAAGGTAACCTAATTAATAGCCATAACTACAGCCACAATATTAACACATATTTTACAGTATGTTTTATGTTGTTGGGTGGGTTAGCAGCTTTGAGTTTTGTTTCACACTTGTTCACTTTTACATCTTTTTCTAATCTACAAAAACATATTGGTCTAACGTTGTTGAGGTTGTTGACATTGATCCATGTTGATTGTCCACTGAGCTCTTTGAGACTGATGAGATCTGTGGAATGCAGGTCTCGGTTGTTTCACGGCTCCAGTGGGTGGGAAAATCAACTCCTTCCACATCCAAATCAAGTGAGGAATTGGATTACACTCTCTAAGAGATTTAAGATGATCTCCCATCGTAGGACTTGGCTTGTTGATCTAGATGTGTTTGGACAATGAGCTTTCTAAATACACTTACATGTGAGGTATCCTATGGTGCAGTGAGCGCACAGCTGTGTGCGGATGACTAGGTATTTGGAGTGGCGGTGATGCCTGCTGTTCCCTGACATGTGCTTCGGCCTTTCCTTTGAACTGGGCACAGTGGAGAGGGATTAAGATTGTGGGCCGGCCTTCGGGATGAGGATGGTGGGAGGTGTTCTACTGCACGTTGTTTTTGTCCTTTACCGGGCTTTCCATTTATTATCATTACCTAATTCAGACTTCCTGAGGTTGGAAGGTTAGGATAGCAAAAAGGATGTGATTGGAAAATGACACCTGACACAGTATACAATGTGTTTGTTCAGGAGTGAACTACTAAACAAACTGTGTCACTGTCACATGAAGCCAGTGTGTACACAGTCTGGTATTGTAAAAACACTGTCATTGGCTCAATGAAAAGGACAATATAAGCTTTGAACACACACTGTTAAATGTATCCAATTCATAATCAGTAAATGATAATAATAAATAATGATAATTAAGCACAACAGTACCACAAATGGGTCTTGATCGTCCTGAGGTTTTACTTTATTTTGCAATAGTGACCAGCTTGCTATATAATGTCCTGCTTATTGCATGGTTGACCAAACACATTAATCATTTAAAATGTTTTAAATTACAAGCTAAGCTTTACCACAAGTTGGCTCCTCACTGTCTGAATTGTCTAGCAGAGCACTTTTATGGGGCAAGTCAAATCTCATAAGCATGATCATAAGGAAATGGCGTATCAGTTGCAAGTCCAAGCAACAGAATTTAAACAGTTTCCTTTCAAAGTTAAATGAATAGTGTTTGCATAGCTGAGACCAGGCTCTTTCTAATAATATTCAAATATTATGCCTGGCTATTCTACATCTTTTGGTGACCACAATTTCACTCTGGGAGGCTATAATTTTTCAAGTGTTTGTTAGTTTTATGTAAATGCATGAACACATGGATGTGCATTCATGGTTGCAACTATTACAAATTTGCACCTGTTTTATGTTATGGTATCTTATGAAAACACAAGCCTTCAGCTTTTTGCTTTCAAGTCTCTTTCAAGTCAAGTTTTTTCATCAATGTTTCTCAAAATCGTCTCCCTTAATACCACTGTTATGAAAGACGTTTATTTCTAATATGAATATTTTATTTTTGATTATTTTTTAATCCTAAATGGAACTGAGTGAAGAACCAGAGCTAATTTGGTAAAAAGGGGATTACCTGATCCACACTTCTTTTGTTTGTTGACCCATCATTTCACCTATTCTTACCATCTTGCTGACATATTTGAACTTGTTACTATTCATGAATGTGTGCACACAAGAACGTGACTACATAACAGGCTGTGACTGAAAAAACAATACAGGAATTAATTAATTTAACTCAAAACTTTGTAGTATTCTCTTATTTTTTTGTGGCCTCGCTGTAGCTGAAGTTTGATGAAAGAGAAAGTACTAAATATAGTCTAGCTTTTCTTGGTGCCACAATGGAGCACCCACTGGTGATAATGGACCCTTCCACATGGGAAGTTATGGGCCTTGGTGGAGGCACTCTTATCAGAGGTGAAACAGTGGTCTGTTTTGTGCAAAAAAATGTGTTCATTGGAAAATGAGAAATGAGTTTCACCCATGCTTTCTAAAATTAAAGCTAACATAATAATCTTGTTTCTTGTAGGCCGATGGAGCAATCTTTTCAAACTGCCTTACAACTGGATAGGCACAGGCCATGTGGTTTATAACGGAGCCTTCTACTACAACAGAGCTTTCACCAAGAACATCATCAAGTATGATCTGAGGATGCGATATGTGGCAGCCTGGACACTGCTGCATGATGTGGTTTATGAGGACACTACCCCCTGGAAATGGAGAGGCCACTCGGACATTGACTTCGCAGTGGACGAAAGTGGCCTTTGGGTGATCTACCCTTCCATAGACTACGACTACAACCAACAAGAGGTGATCATCATCAGTAAACTGGATCCTGGAGACCTGACGTTGAAAAAGGAAACAACCTGGAGGACAGGTCTCAAGCGGAACTCCTATGGGAACTGCTTCATCATCTGTGGTGTCTTGTACGCCGTCAATGTGTACAACCAAAAGGAAGGTGAGGTGAACTATGCTTATGACACCCATACCAACACCGATGCCATCCCACGCCTACCCTTCACCAATGAGTATGCGTACACCACCCAGATTGACTACAACCCCAAGGAGAAGGTTTTGTATGCCTGGGACAATGGCCATCAGCTCACATATCAGGTTAACTTTGTCGACCAGTGAGCACAGCTCACAGTAGACATGCCAGTATGGCACCTACATGTATGTATTTGACAACCTAGAAGCAGCCATATTGGACTCAATAAGACAAAGGATGAACCTACACCAGCCTTCCACTACCAATGCATGCTATTGAAACACCTGACCTCACAGTGTACCAAACATACAGTACATGTGTCAAATGTGTATTGGGATGTGACTGTAGGATATGTCAATAGAATGGACAGTGGACTGCAGAAATAATCTCACAGGTTGAGTTAAAGCTCATCGGACAGAGTTGACAGAGTTTAGAGAAGAGAATTATTTTTTTTAATTATTATTTTTATGTTTCTTTATGAAATGTCAGCAGGCTGGCTAACAGGCAGACAGATAGGGATAGAGATATAGATAGCTATAAACAGTTAGTTTAAATTAGACATTTGTAACATCACTTTTTGATTTCGGAAGCATTTTGAAGCTCACAGTTTTGATTGATCTGGTATATGGTTTCTGAGACCTAAAAACTTAAATCTGAGTGAGTGAGATGGGCTCACATCAATAAGTACATACTTTTCCAAACAGGCCTTAATATCTTTCTCAACTATCAGATAAGTTTATGTTATCATAATTTGGTCTTGGTTGCTGCAATTATTCCTTATACCTGCCCATACTGATGTCAAGTGATCCTCTCCTAAAACAACTACACAGTAAAACACGAGAGAAAGAATTCCAGTTGCACTCAAAGCGCCTTTAGACTACATATCTCATTCACCCATTCACATACATTCATACACTGATGGCATTAGCTGCCATGCAAGGTGCCAACTGCTCATCAGTTTACACGGAACAAAGACTTTGGATGTGGATTTTCTATGCAGTTTCTAACAGTAGGGTAACTTCCACAAAACTGTCCCGTAAAATATGCATGGTTTTTAGACATTTATAAGACAAGAGTCGATTGTACAAGTACTTCAACCAAGGTGATATCAGAAAGAGTACCAGGAGCTATCCACAATATTTGCCAATGGGAAAACAAAACAGAACCAAGGTTCTGGACCAAGGTTCTGTTTTGTATGATTTAGTGGCATCTACAACCCAACATTTGAGGATTTAAGGCTCATTCTAAGGCATTACTATACACTAATGAAAAAACATAGTTATGAATATTATGTTCCATTTCTGCTATAATCTGTAAATGGAGCTTCCTAAATCTGACACACTGGACCTTTAGCTCAACCAATGAGATTATTTCTGCCTACACAGGAGTGAGAATTGTTTGTAAAACTAAATCAGCTATTGTTGCCTCCATCCTATCACCAAGCACTTTGATCATGAATCTGTTTTGATTATTATTCCAGCCTCCTGATGTTGTTTTGGGGGTGGTCTTGAATATAATATTAACTCCTGAAACAAAACAGTGTACACACATTTTAAGATCAAATGTTTTAATATTTACATGAATTCATTTGACAATATCATACAATGTTTTTTTTCCCATTCATCTTGTAATATTTCTATGTTGTATAAAAGTATGCAGTTTTTGTATTGTTAATAACATTTGCATAACCACTACATTTGTTGTAATTACTGAGTATTTGAACATTTTTACCAAACAACATGTCTGGTCTAATATGAAAGTTGCACTGTACCAGGCTGTGCTATCTTTAATAATGGACACCATAAACCATGAATGTTTTTATTTTTGACAATGGCTGACAGTACTGTGTGAGGCACATAATGGGATATAAGCTTTAAGACATATGAGGTAACTCTTACAGCACATGATTCACAACCACATTACTTTGGCTGTTCTTGAATTAACAAGTGTGTTTTGTTAAGTTTATTCATAAAGGCATACTGATCACAATAAAAGAATTTGTTCAATTGCAAGGTCTTTATACATAAATAATGATGTCTTGAAATGTAACAGAACACTTGAACACAGCTGTGTGTGCATACTATGAAATAAAATTCCCATTATGAAAGTCTGCTGTGAGCCTTACAGGTCAATCTGCAGTGACCCAATAAATGGATGGTATGGGATAGCAGGACTTGCCTTGTCCACCTTTTTGAAGGGTTTCCAACCAGCGACTCAGACCTGATTTCTGGATAACAATGCTCTCATGAGCTGTGTTTAGTTCTGGGGTAAAGGTTACCATGCTCTGTTTGATCTCAATCCCCAAATACACTAAAAGGAGCAGCCCTGGGTCATGGTAATAAGGGCATGGCTGCCTAAATCCTTGGACGGGGATTTCTTGTACTTCAGCTCCAAGTCATGCAATCCTGGAGGGAGACCTTGAAATATACCAAGAACTGAATGCTGGGTGTGGTAGGTCCACACATGTGGTCCTCATTTAAGAAAATCAACTCCCCTATTCTATTGAATTCTCTATTAAAAGAACATCTCGGTGCACTGTGCTCGTCTTTACGCCCACATAATGAAGTTCATTAATGAATACAAGGCATGGCTGTAGGTTTGATGAGCACAGCACTAATGGTGTGTCCAATCATGAACTCTGTCACGAAAGGTTGACATGTTGTTGTAATGGAACAATGATGTCCACGCTAGCTTTGGTGATGAACACTGACAATTCACATGACCTATGCTGCTTAGGTCCCAGCGCCTCACGGCGAACACAAAGGCTCTCCTGTTGCTAAATTAGGACTCATATTGATCCTGTTCATATCATCAGGGCCTCCTCTTCATCGTGTATCCTCAAGTCCTCAAAGTGCCTAGCATATAAGGCTTTGTTCCTGTGTTACATGCCACTGGGAAGCCAGGAACTGCACTGGTGAGCCGTATCATTCATGTTCAAGAAGTAATTTGGTTAATGTAGGAAGATGCTGTCCTCCACACTGCAAAAAGGACAAATTGGATTACCTATTGGTGACTATGCAAGGCTGTTTGACTTAATTCAAGTAAAGTACTTGACTTAATTAACGGTTTCATCTTATTTGGGGTTATGTTTAGCTAGATACAAGGTACTCATCTGTTACAGGTCTTCCTGTATGCTGTAACACTTATTTTAAGCTGTAAAGGTTCAAGACAAAAACATCTTATTTCAGTGTAGTCTTTTAGCGTGCATGAGTTCATTGTGTCTCAGAATAATCATGAAGACCTTACACCTGTATTGTCATGGCTACTGTGGTCATGACATGCAAAAAACATGAAAGAGAGTCGGTGTCAGACAATGTTTAGTTTGTCTGTTTGTCCTGAAAAAACAAGGCAGCTCAACATGGCACACTCTGTGGAAGAAGACCTGCAGTGTCTGTAGATAACAGTCTCATTCTAGGTAATAAACATAAACATTTTTATTTTCAGTTGATTATACACTACATTAAAACATAGTTCTCAATATCATATTCCAATTCTGCCATATTTTATAAATAGGACTTCCTAAATCTGACACACCAGACCTTGAAGTAATTTGATCTTGTTATAAGATCACTTGGACATCCTGATTTTTTTTAAGGAAATCACATCAAATGAAAATCAGACTGCACTGGCATCAAAATTTGTTTGTTTGCTCACGACTTAAATATTTTCACTTAAATCTGACAAGGCATTTTACCCTGAGATGTGAGGTATTTTTCTCCCAAATTGGTACATTCCATTAATTACCTAACCAAATTTTAAAAATCCAGTACTGCAAACCTCTCTATATTAGTACATCTAACATAAAGAGAAGCTACACACATCCAGCCAAGAATAAACTAGAATCCTGCCTGAAGAGTACTACTTTTTTTTTTATCTTTCCCAGAATAAATGAACTTCTTAAATGGTAACTTCTATCAGCTATAGCTAATTAACATAAATAAACATAACATAACATAGCATAATGAATCCTTTAATCATCGTCTACATGCTCTCTTCTGCAGCCAGTGTTTGTACTGGCCAAATTTGTGAAATATTAGAAGCTGTCATGTCCAGGAAATGTTGTTAATTCATTCAGTTTTGTCTCATGTCTATGTTGTCCTGTGATTTTTGTCTTTTGTCACCAGTTTTACTTTCTCCCTTTTGTCTGTTTTCCCGCCCTTGGGATTACCTGCCTCCGCCCTGATTGTTTCCACCTGTGCCCTTACTGTATATACAGTACTATTTTATTTAAAAGTAATAAAAACGATTTTTCAGAAAGCATTCATTATTTCCGCAAATGTTTCATCCTTAGTCTGTTTAGAGAATTTAAAATGTAATTCAATGTGCAAAAATTTCCGGGTGAATAATGACTTGTTGACTCCAAACAGTTTAAAAGTTAAGGACTTGATTTGACACTTCATGGCCTGGACGTAAGACATGTGGCTCTGCCAGAATCAATCTGACTGTTGAAACACAAGACAAGAAATGACGTGATGAATACTAATAGCAGGATTTTTTTTTTTACAGCACTTTGAGTTACATATGCTTTGACTCAAGTTGATGAAACACATTTTTCATAAGAATCGTGCAGAGATTAGCATCTTGGTGTAAGGTTTACATTTGAAAGTCTCCTCAATACCACATTGCAAACACATTGAAGTACATGTAATGTGGAAACAGGGGTTGTGACAATGAAGAGAACTTCAATGTGACTTTAATTAAGACCCTTTGGGCTATTTCCTGTAACAGTCACTTAAAAGAAAGAGTTGGCTGGACAGGATGTAAGAGCAGAGCTAAGGACAGTGAACATGTAGACTATCCTTTTCGAAGCTGCATGGAAACATATGCTTGGTCAACCTTCTGTCAGTCTGCTAAGCTTTATGAAATCTCATGTGTAAAATAAAGCCCAAGGGTCTAATACTCAATAACAATCCAATTGTGAAGTTCTTTCTCTGAGCTTTTTCTGGGAGCTGGCAGACGCTCAATAATGTCTCATGTTCTTTTCTGAGGGGGCTTTCCTGAGGTTTATGCTATCGACCGAGGAGCACACCAAAGAAGGCCATTGTATGAGATACAATAGAGGCCTTTGGAAATTATGGAGGAGGAGTGGTTGTGTCGGGACCTCACATCAACATTTTGTAGAAGAGGCGCAGACAAAGATGCAAAAACACCCACAGATTTTGGCATGTGACAGAGGCAAAACACTGCAGGGCATAAACAAATTTCAACAAAGATGATTTAAGAAAGTGAAATATTCTTACAAATACATTCATACGTCATCTTGATAAAGTGATGAACTCTTGCCCCTGCTTCCTTTTGATCTGGATATAATAGAGTCTTTCAAATGGGATGACAAGATAACAGGTAGTCTGGCAAATATAGAGAGTCATAAATAAATCACCAAATGGAATCTAATGTCTCTCCAAAATAGATGAAAGTAATGTTCTGGCAAGCAACCGAGCCCCATCTGTTCACTATGGTGACAGAAAAATCTGTCAACAAACAGGAACAATAGAGCTGCTGCATGTAGATGAATGCTCTATAGTGCTTATCTCTGATCATATAAGGATTGAATTAAGGCTTCAATGGGAAGGTGAGATGAGCATGAAGAACTGCTTTGCTTCACATTCATGCAGCGCTGTCCATTCAAACTATTCTTAAGTGTTATTTACAGTGAGTGCAGCCTGGCTAACACTGCTGCTTATAGCAAGTGAAGGCATATGTCCTCCAGATTTCCCCAGCAGACCTTTACTGGAGCTGGCAACATTCTGGCTCTTGTCATGTTTTGTTTAGTTTAGTTTTTCTGTGTAATTCATTTCTTTGTATCCTTATGTCCTTCATCGGGGTGGGTTCATATTGTGACAGAAATGGCAATGTAAAATGCTGAACAAGAAATCTAAATACAACACTTTGTTTTCACTCCCATTTTTCAAGAGCTGAAGTAAAAGATCGAAAACTTCTTCTATGCTAACACAATTTGGGGGTGGGGTATCAGGGTAAGTCAATCAGAGGCAGATTGGGGCAGGTAATGACTCTTCCCGTCCTGGGAAAGAAAAGTTAGTCATAGTCATGCTGTTAAATCATCTTGATATGCCTTGTGGGCCAATTCTGTTGGCTGCTGGTGTTATCAGTGATGATGAATGAGTGGAGGATGGGTATCTCACTCCTACATGCACACACACTGTGTTTTAAGTGAACAAATCAGTCTCCATTAGTGTACAGCAATTCACATCATCTTATTCTTCCAAGACTTTTCTCTCCGTAAGAACTGAAGCAAGTGATGACTCAGGCCAGGCCCAGTGAGAGACAGGAACATGGAGTCTGCCAGAGAGAAATCCCATTGAAAAAAAAACAACAAAAAAAAAACACTACAAATGACTTCCAGACCACATTTATAAGGCAACACCTTTTATCCTTATTTTTGAGAAATAGAACAAATACATTGAAGGCCTTTTATATTTTTGGGGGCTCTGCATGAGAGTGGACAGAGAGGAATATGTCAGGATGGTGGGTGTCATGATTTTGCCTTTAGGCCAACAGCAATGTACTGCAGGGTTCAGAGACACACCACCCACCAGAAGGGCTAATGTAATCTATACAGTCCATCCCAACAGCTGCCCTTGGCTGGCACCTTTGGAACTACAGCACCAGAGCAACTTCAACCTCAGTCAGCCTTACCATCCATCACCACTGCCCCACCCAACACCAGACGCCAGCAACAGTGAGGCCAAAAATCAACACCAACAGCTGCTGGAGGGGGGTTACAGAGTGTTGAGGTGTCGCCTCATCGGAAACACGATTGATTTGTTCTAAATGTGTGTTCTAAATTCTTCACAGCTGTTAAAGAACCAACTCTGGTAACCCAAACAAGGCACAACAATTAAAGCTGGACTTACTAGGCCTGATTTTAGTTAACAGCTGATTCAGGCCATTCAGGAATCATGCCATTCCACAAACAAACTCAGTTTATTGCAGGCCTGTTTTATAAAATCAAGACAGCACGACCTCAGATCACACACTTAACAGTGTCACACAGTTCACATTAATTCACAGGTCTTACTCGGACAGTGTGAACTGTCATGTTCACAGCTACAGCTCATATACTATACTATACTAAAATCTAAAATCAGAGTGTCTTCTTGTTGTATTACAGATCAGTGTGTGGATATAATGGAATCAAGAGAAAATTGTTTGCTTTGGTGCATGATGATTCATTCTTTCATGATGAATCCCTCAGATTTATAGACATTGACTTTGAACATGTCAGAGCAGGAAACTCACAGGTGGTGAAACACAACAAACTCAAAACTGTCGTGCTGGCCCAACTTTAGCAACTTTGTCCACCAAATTGCACTGCATGGATTGGAGAGTCGGACCAGGTGCCACTCTAATCAGGATCCTGCAACTTTAGAAGGAAGCTAGCAGCCGATGATGGTGCTGCCTCACCAGATGAAGCCAATCAGGAACAAGAGACCGCACATTTAGCTCAGATAATCCGTGCAGGTATACAATGTGTTTTTGTGATTTGGAGTAGCATTAAAAGACAACGCACTGCAAATTTACAAGATCATTTTTTCCTCTACTGCTACTACGATCACGCCTACTGCCACAGAAATGTAGTCAAAAGAAATGTGATACAATAACTGTTATTACTGATACTACTGCAGTTACTATATACTGCCTCTAGGCTGACTACTACTGTTATTACTATACAGTGTTATTACTATTCAGTTCTAAAAATAACCCGCAATAAACGAAATAGGCGAAGTGAGTTCTACAATTATACATGTTTTAAGGCCGTAAAACCCCTAACCACACACTTTTATACACCCTTTTACAGGCATTTTGTACAGTACTCCCTTAAACAGGACGCAGAACACACGTGCGGTTCTCCCTTAGCCAATCAGGACGCAAAACACAATGCGCGTTCATACTGTACGGTACGCTGTAAAAAAAAAAAGCATGCAAAATTACACTGAAAAAAATCCGCGAAACACAGAGTCCGCGAAAAGTGAACCGCGATATAGCGAGGGACGACTGTACTGCCTCCCACAGCTGCTTCCAGTACAGCATTAAGGTATGACCTTAATGTTAGTGACGATTGCAATGCATTTGTAAAGCTCTCTGATGCTGCATGCTGTGACACAACATGCTGTTATGCCTTATTAAACCATTTGTTTCATATCATGGTTTTTCAATAACTTTGATGACTGTCTTGTGATGTGTTTTGATTCTGCACAAAAATCAGTCCTGACTTTTTAGCACCACTTCAGGGAAACTGTTTCCTTTGACTTTTGTATTTATTTGTAACTGTGCAAGAAGTGAATGTCATTTTGCAAATGCTTTGATCAAGGCTTTTGTTGATGGTTTCATGGAATCCCAGACATACTTGACATTCAGCACAAAGCCAGTTTCTCCCCTGGCCTTGAGGAATGCTGGCTGGGTGACAGCAGCCTGAATCTGGACTTATAAAGAATGTAACCATTGTAGTGACACTCAGATCTTCATTTTCTGCCCAGAACCACCACTGCATGCACCACAGACAGCTGTTGTCTGGGGGCTAAAGGCTATGACACATTATGTCTCCTGCATTCACACTCTCACACAGCCTTTATTCATCGGACAATACTATAGGGGACTTTTGGGAATGATCTGTGGACCATTTGAATCATAAAAAGAGATGACGAGAAATCTTGGAAGATAAAAGTCTTCTCCCAAAGTGTTTAGAGGGTGTTCTGTCTACACCCATGGTCTTACTCGGACAAATATCTCACAGACTCACAAAGTCCATGCACTGCATCACCCAGGTGTCCTTTTGATGTATCCTTTGCCTCCTGTGGTCTAGTATGGACTGGTAATCCACTTGCATCACCATTTTAAAAGGAGAAGGGAGCTATTATGTTTGTCATCAGAGACAGACCAGCAGGACAGGACATGTCTGTTTCTCCTCTTAGTTGATCCCAGAAGTTCCTTTTAAACAAGCTGGCCATGATCCATCAAATCGAGAAATGATTATACATGCAGTATTATACATTACAACTGATAATCATCTTCAATTTGTTTCTTTTAGTTTGACAGAATACAGGACGTATTCAAGAACTTCTAACCTTCTGAATTTGGCCCTGTCATGTGTAAAGCAGCCTTCACAGACAAGCTGAAGATCCTGCTGAGTCAAGAGTGTCCATAAGTCACTTGAACTTATGTCATTAAGTCACATCTATAATGTTTTATGACTAACTATGTTGTGCATCAGAAAACATGCTTATGAGTGTAGTCATAAAGCATTATGAATTGAGGATCTCTGTATCTTTAGTTGATGCAGTTTATTGAATTGTCCTCATTGCTCATAACACATTGTATGGAGACTTATATCTCATATTACCATTATGTAGCCAGTTTCAACTAGAAGAATTATCAGTGTTTCATCTTCAGTTCTGAATTGAAAACAGCTGCTGTCCTCCCCTCTCTCTATATAAATATATTTGTTCATATTGTAATACAGGTTATGTTGTGATAATGTGAGAGTCCATGCCCTAACAGGCTTGTTCAGGGTTTGTGGGGGCACGTCATTGCACAGATGAGATGTTGTCATTAAAGAACTAACAGGGTTCTCAGTAAGACTTTTCACTATAATAAGGAAATCATGGAGGCATGCAGGAAACATGCAAAGGCAGAAGTCAGCCAGCTATCCAACTAGTCACCATGTCATCCTTAAAGTGTTGAAAATGACCAAACTTTGAAGAATACCACGAAACTATGAGAATGTGGTCACACTCTTGACAGCAAATGTGATGCATTTAGGACAACTGCTGCTCAAATCAATTTCACCCTGGTGTCAGAAGGGGAAAACTCTGTATAATCCCCTCTGGCTGGTTCACACTGACACCAATCCAGCAGTGCAGATCAGTTTCACCACTGGATGTGTTGAGGTTTGGCATTTTATGCCCTTAATGCCTCCAGATCCATAGGGACGTGTGTAATTTTCAACATGCTGCCTCTCACAGATGTCAAATTACCAGCGCTCAAACTGTGGAGCTGACAAAAGACAACTCAGACCATGTTGTGAAACATGAGGTGAGCTGTATTACACCTCTGTACTGACTCATACATTGTGTAATTGGATAACATAGGCTGATGTATCTCACAGCCAGTCTTGCATCATGTTCAGAAATGAGATACTGTTTACATTTGCGATCATCTGCACTCAAGATGTGGTTAATTTAATTAGTAAGGAATGTACGTGAGATCTTGCAAACGCACATGGAGCATTATGAAAAACAAAAGGGACCCATATCTCTGAGCTTTCATAGGTGGCCTTGTGCTCTGACCTAAGAGAACAAGCATTCCGGGCAAAAGAAAACAGCCTGTGGTCATCTTCATGTAAAGGTCTTAAAGCGTTAGCGGTTTTCACACCACAGCAAATCTTCCCGCTCTCAGCTCATATGCAGAGCTTCAGGTCTTAGATAAAAGTGAGCAGTAATTCTTCCTCTAGACACAAGGGACGGGAAGAGAGACGCCCAGACTTCCGGCGTGACAGTGATTTCACCCATTAGGTTGGCCTTGCCAAGCATATCAGTAAAAGGAATCCAGTCTCTGTATCCTGCCGTCCTCAGAGACAGGGATCATGTGGAGGATCCCGGCACACTGAATGATAAAGAGTCAAATATGAAAGTAGATTTACTGCCTGATGTTGGCAGAGCATGCTTCATTTCACTTGTAAAACAGAGAGGAGAGCAGAGTGAGCATGAAAGCATGCATAATTCCAAGACATTCTTTCTGAGGAATAGTCTGAATTGTGTTATGAAGGAAATGGCAGCAGGAGTGGATGCCGAGGTGTCTGCAGAAGATGGAATTCTTAAATTCTCTAAAAATACTGTTTGTGGAGTGCAAAGAATCTCAGATAAAGGAATAATCTGTTTCATATCACCTATTAAACATTGCAGGTCATACAGAACATACAGTATATGTCTTTAACTTATTGTCAGCCTATGTGAGATGTCTCTTTTTCAGAGGAAGCAAGTGATGTGTTTTGTTTGAGGGCGTTGAGGTTGATGTGTTAAGTAACCAAAGGACAATAGTGGGCTTTGCATCTGTACTCCACTATATTCCAGAGGCAAATATTATATTTTTTGCTCCACTGCTTCTATTTGATAACCTAACACAGCTACAAAGAACTTGATGTGTTGATTCTGGTGACCCCTGTGGACAAAAGCAGTAGTGTTTCCATCGCCTCATTGTGTTCATTTCAGGAGGAATCAGACTGGTGGCAGGCACTAAAATAACTCTATAGAAATAGCCAATCTTCTGTCACAGTTCAAGCAGGGAACATGAGAGAAGGCTGATCTGGCACAGAGCAATGGTTCAATTGCAAAAGTGAATTTGCAAAAGAGTGTCAAACACAGTCACACAGACAGTCCAGACAAGCAAACAAATCTTTATAAAGCAGCAGGCTCTATGCAAAGTCAAAAAGGCAGGCCAGGGTGAAGAAACCAAAATAGCAATCTAAACAACTCTGGGAACAAAACATGAGAAGACGAACTGACAATGAAACACACAGACTGAATACACAAGTGAAGGCAGAATAACAAGACACAGGTGAAACCGATCAGGGTGGAACAGACAATTAAAATAGCTCTGTAGGTAGTTTATGTAGGTCATATAGAGTCATCAGTATTATACAAGAATGTTTCATTCTTTTTTTATGATTTCGCACTTTATAAATAAAACTGAGCTGAACTGAAATTGTGTAACTTTTCTACTGACGCTTCACTGACTTGTGATCAGGATTATTGTGATCATAATTAATTATGTGCTTAACACAGAACAGCAGTGAGTCACAAACCACCAACTATTTCACTGATTTTGATGAAAATGTTGGTTCTCCATCTGATCTCTTCCAACTTCTCCATCTCATTAATTGTGATTTACAGACTTTTCTGATGAACAGTAAAATAAATTGCTGCAAACTATAGATGCTGTTAGCTAATGTTAGCTCACATAGTTAGCCGTGCTGAAGGAAGAAGGAAAAGACAGACCCCACACTGGTCTTCTTGCTGTTGTGTAGGGTTTTGTAGTATTACACCCACCCTTTTTGACCTTCTGTCCAGAGTCTTGCAATTATGCTAAGTTGTCACATAAAGCTGGAATACAAAGTTATATAACTTGAAACGTATGACTTTACATGGAGAAAATTAATGAAACTCCATGACTCCGTGATCGTTCATCAAACTGCAACAGAGTAGCAAAGTGGCCATTTCTATGGAAAAAGTATCACACTCTGCGGTATCATGGGCGTTCTGCTGCAGCTTGTTGGATATCTGGGAGACCAATAATATTATTTTAGAGGAGTGCCTATGTGTGTGCGCTGTTTTGGACAGCAGTGTATGTGACTCAGTTTAAACTGAGCAGACTGTCTGCAGGATGAGAACCTGCAGCACAATCAGCACATGAAACCAGATACTGAGCACTGATCAGGGTGAAAGACCAGATCTACAACCCTGTTTCCAAAGAAGTTGGAACGCTGTATAAAATGTAAATAGAAACATAATGTGATGATTGAAACAACACTGAAAACAACATATTTAATTAAACATATTACAGGGATTGATTGGAATGGGGTCTAAGAGACAAGTTGAAGGCTTTGAAATTTGAAATATAATTAAGTTATTTTAAGGAAGGTCCATGGGAGAAAAGCAGTTTAAATATATATCAGGTTTAACATCTCCAAACAGATCACCACTCTGTTCATCAGCTCCTCTTTTAACACTCAATACTCTGAGGAGTCTTTGCTGTGCTTTGCCCTTTAAATTGGAATATTTTTTAAATTTTTGCTTGATGTAGGATTTCAGCTGCTCAACAGTTCAGGGTCTGCTATGTTGTATTTTACATTCCATAATGCACCAAACATTTTCAATAGGTGTGAAGTCTGGACTGCAGGCAGACCAGTTTGGTCCCCAGACTCTTAGAGTTGTGCTGTTTGAATAAGTGCAGAATGTGGTTTGACATTGTCTTGCTGAAATAAACAAGGCTATCCCTGAAAAATATCTTGTCTACTTGGCAGCATATGTTGCTTCATAACCTATATTGTTCAGCATTGTGCACCAATGAACCTCCACACCATCACAGATGCTGGCTTTTGAACTGTGCACTGAGCCATAGTAGTTTTCTGCCTTTTCTTGCATACTTTGTGCTGTTTTTGTCTTTGTGCTATTTGCAATTAAAATATAGGTTTCAGTGTTTTGCACATCAACACATTTTGTCTGTATTAATATTTTACAGTGTGCCAGCTTTTTTGGAAACAGGGTTGTAGATCTGGTATTCACCCTGATTAGTGCTCAGTATCAAGTTTCATGTACTGCAGGTTCTCATCCATCCTGCAGACATTCTGCAGAAAAACAACACATGATAAAGACACACTGTCAACTCCATCTGTCATCATAAGAGTTTCCTTTAAAATCATCAAGGCTGAGAAGACTGCAGTTTCAATCCTTCAATTCTCACGTCTGCTTGAGGTAGAAAGGCCAATGCATGTTTAGCATTTCTCCCACATTTTAAACTACTACTTTTTATATTTACCAGTTTAATGTGCATGTTCATATGCAGAAAATGTATTGTAACTCTAGTAATCCTACTTTAATCCTCACTTTTTTTTTGTGATGTACATATCTTTTGTATATTCCTCCTCTGCTGTTCCTCCTAAAGTTTGTTCCATTTTGTTTCTGTTACGTTGGTGAAGTTTGTCCTTATTCAAATAACTGCTTTAGGGATAGAGGGGTTGTATAAAGTCCTCTGAAACAAACTTCTAATAAATGGATATTTACCTGACTTGACTTTACTGGGCTGTCAGATGAACCCATGTATCTGTAAAATGGCAGCTTGTCAGAGCACAGAACAATAGCCTTTGTACAAAACAATGTATTTGAAGTACTCAATCCAAAGGAGTTTCAAAGGGATTTATAAATAATGCTGGATTCAACTATAAGAAGTGTGAAACCGATCAATGCAGCAAAGTCATAAGAAAACAGGAGGTACAGGGTTTTTAGATGACAACAGAGGCCTCACTCAGGCTGAGCGCCTGCATGAGGCCATAACCCAACTATGGACATGTGCAACAAAGATGTCTGTGTTCTCATTATATTCTGGACATGACAACAGGATAATTTCTCAGAAATGTGACATGGTAAATGGTAAATGGACCATACTGATATAGCACCTTTCTAATTGTCATACATTAATTCTTCAGACATAGCCTGCAGTGCGTTAACTGACCTGTTATTTTTAACAAAATACACATGGACCCAGGCCCAGACCCCTCCCTGCTCGTTTTGCAGCTGTCTCCTCTGCTATTGACACCAAAACAGACCACCAAGTTGTAATTATGAAATCGAAAGGAAATGAGTGAATACTTCTCAGAATTAAGGCTGTATTTGTCATATAATGTTCTGTGGAACCTTTTCATTTCGGTGAAACCCACGCTTAACTACTCTAACATGTCACGACAAGCACACACTGCACTTTTCTTAGATAACTTATTAAACTTAAGTCGAGTGCTTTGAACAGTTTCAACATTCCTTATCTAGTAAACATAAATACTGTGTTAATAATCCAGGATAAGTTAACAGTCAGATAGGAGCAGGCTAGATGCTCTCAGTCAACAGGTCAGTTTCACTGGAACTGCCCTCATCCTTATCGTGCATTGTCTTTTCATCAGTTGCTGTGAGGTCAGCACAGGTTAGACACTTAACGTCCACAACCTGCTTATTCTACTTATGTGACACCTACAATCAGTCATTTAAATGTATAAGCAGACCCTTCATGTTTATCTGCTTGTGTCAGCTGTATCAGCCATTGGGTCAGCTGTATCAGCCATTGGGTCAGCTGCTGTAAACGCCAGTTGTGTTTGTGTATTTTCATTGGCAACATGACACCACAAGGAAACATTTCCAGAAGCTAATGTGAAGTTGTTGGTCACTTTCAGGGAGGGATTATTGCAACATAAAAGCAACAGCAGCCATCATTTATCTGCCTTAACTCAAACAAGAGTCGGGGTCCTGGTGGTCTATGGATTTAAGGTGCTAAATAGGAGTTTCAAGATGTGAGTTGCACATCAGCTGACGTTATGACAAAGTTTTCTATTTCGGCAAAAAAGTGCATGCTATGTGTTGTGTTCACTGACACAGCCCATGTGATGAACATAAACCTGATCCTACAATTGTTCATTAAGGGGTTGCGGTATAGCCACAGAGCCTACATATGCAGCTGTGGGAGCTACGCTCATTTAGGCAGGTTTAAAAATGTAATATCAGGATTATGGTGGCTACAAGAATACCACATGGAAACCACAAGCACTGTGAGTGATAAACTTTGGCTCCTTGTGTTTTCTCCTCTTGAGTTTCTGGTGGCAGTGGGAATTGCTGGCAACTGGCAAGCTGAGGTAACACACATCTAGCAAAGAACATAATGTTGCTTTAAGTGGTGTTTACTTGTGGTTGTGGTTTGCTGATTGGTGCGCCACACCCCTGCAGCAAGGCTCTAAAACGTTTAACTCCTTTTATAGAATCAATGTTAGTGACACTGATTGTAATAGATTGGTCGGCACATTGACCCAAACTGACTGGGAATATACCTGATGATGTTCGATATACCCAGCTAGTCTTGTGGTGGCACTATCAACAACTTTTCTTTTCTGGTCTTCACCAACTTCTGAGCTGATAAATGCTCGACTATGTTCACTAGCTAGTTTCTAACTAACTTTACAGGTTGTGTGTTTATCCTCCTGCGGCTGCTGAAGCTATGATGAGAGCACTGACACTGACACAGAACATTAAAGTTACAGGCTGTGTAAACCAACACAATTATTTGAAAGACACTAAAATGCTCTGTTGTGCTCAGTGGAACTACATAGTTGGTAATAATCCTCCCTGAGATCATTAAATTTAGAAGTTAATCCATTCTAAATAAAAAAGAGAATCTTTTTAATGTTTTTAGAAATTTGAATATATCTTTCCATGACAACTGGGCAGCCCAATTTTCTAGGGACGATCATGTAATATGATTTAATACTCTAGAACAGCAGAACATGGTGTACATTTCTATATTCTACCATAGTGTACATACATGTATGTTTTGAAGACCACAACAGTGTTGAGTGGGACATGAGTAGTTTGCTTTGGATTCCAGTGCGGTTACAGACACAAACACAAATTCCTTTGCTGTGGTGATCACTCGCTCTCACTTGGCTCATTGTCAGACATCATGACCCCTACTCTCCCAGTAGAACTGACCTCACACAAATAGGAAATAAATCAAGGATTTGGAATAAATGACTGCACTATGTAAAAGGTTATTTTCTCAGACATACATTATGTGCAAAATAATTGCTTCCTCTTTAAAAAGCATTGCATGGAATCGTGTTTTTTTTAAAATGTGAAATCCATCTGGGGTCAGAGCACATCAGGGGTTTTACCCTTCTGATATGCTGTTCACACTGACAAGAATGTGTGGAAATCACTGCCTGCTATGCTCCTCCTGGGAGAAATGTCTTTCTCCACTGATAAAAACTTCAATCTGTCCTCAGTGAATGCAGGTAACAAGAGGCCAGAACAGTCTTACATTCCCACAAACGTCATCAACATGCCTACTTCCAAGTGACTTGAGTTCTGTGGCCAAGTAACAAAGCCAAAACCCACAGTTACTTTCATGTACAATGCTGATTTAAATCTAACCTGTTGAGTTATGCTCATAAAACTTTTCTCGCGTCATGTTCATGACGCATGCTTACACCATGTGTAATGAGGAGGGTTAAGGAGCAATGTTACTAAATGTAACTGAACTCTGAACTTACTTACTTTGTAGCACTTTGGTGTTCACACACTGATCCCCAAAGCGGTTGCAAAAGAAATCTATAAGGGGTCATGACATGGAAAAGTATATTTCTGCCACATAAAATATTTTTTATTCAGTATTTGTTCTGTGTTTGTTCCATATGACAAATTGCAAATTTCCACTTTTTTTTTTCTTTTTTTTACAGGGGAAACATTCAAAATGAGCGGACAGATTGTGTTGAAATATATTGACCATATTCATGCTCCCACAGGGATAAATCTTTTTAATAGTAATTATCACATTCCTTTACCTCTAGCTCCACCCTCAGAACAAACTTAATTCTGGGTGGTCTGCTAGCAAGACTTCATACTTCTTTACAGATATTTTTCTTCACTTTGAACTGTCTTGTGTCTTGACCGATCCTCCAGGCCCGCTTGTATTTTTGTATAAACACAGTTAGCATTACAACTCAATTTAATTTGACACTTGTCCCATAAGATGAACTTAATTTGTAAACATCGAGTGTTCCACAACTAAGGATCATGAAAACACAACTGTAGTGTGTTACATCATTGTTGTAGTAATCAAATTTTCTCCACTAGGAGGCAAGAAAACTAGTTGACATATGTTTTGTGTTCAACTATATGTGTTTTTTAACCTGGGGTTTGGGACCCCCTAAGCTGATCGCCATATGACTCTGATATTGTCTGATAAAGTTGCTGTGACTGAAGTGACCAGTTAACTGCCTGTTTAGGAATCCAGCAGGCAAAGCAACATTGTCGTCCCGATAGAGTCAAATTTTTGTCAACCTGATAAGTTATGTCTAAAATGTCATAGGAGTGTTCGATTATAATTCTCTGTAGATTTATCTCTTCACATTACACACAGCCATTTAATTAGACATTAACAAAAAACAATAAAACAATGATTGGGCAACAGTGATGATCTAGTGTCTGGCAATTCCGTGGCTTCTACTAGCATTTTATAGTTTGGAGATTTCGCACCATAAAAATGTGGGCTAAAATGATTTGGGTTTTGAGTATTGATGCATCCGTTTTGAAGAGGATGTTCAATACTGGTGCAGCAACTAAAACCAGCACCAGTATCTGAACAGGTTAAGTAACTGAAAGCAGACACTCAAAGACTCTTGCACACAGCAATTACTTTTTTGTGACTGCTATAGCAATGTGTATAGTTGGAAAGTACTCAGTTCCCAGAGTTTTCTTTTCCCCTGAGTGCGTTTTGAAATGTTCTCATTGTCATCTCTTTAAAATGTGTTTATGATAATCTATATGGGTAACACCAAAAAGCTGTACTGGTTTATTACTTTATGGCTTGGATAGAGAGAAGTCAGTCCCTAGGCCAATGTATAACACTTACAAAACAATGTTGCCCAATGTTTTTGCTTTGTTGTGTGGCCCAAGAGAAAAGTCATCTACAGCAGATCATGTGTCTTTCATCTGCCGTGTACCCCTTCCAGTTTGTACCATGTTTAAACAGTCTGTCTTCACAAGCACTGACTCAGGCTAACAGCAGATTTCACGGTGCTGTGATAGTGCTGCTTCATTACTCAAAACCTGCAGCAGCTCAATGTAACAATGCAACGTTTCTCCAAGCTGAAGTCACACAAGCTCACGAGAGGTGGAATGAAACACCTCATCAGTTCTGTGGAGATCCAAGAAGGATGGGTGGGGGTCTTGACCCAGTGAGGCCTTATTACCCCCCACCCACGGAGTCCAACGTGTCCAACATGCTGAGTCTGAGAAAACCACAATGATATCATGGTTCAGACCAGGAAAACCCCCCAAATTATGTTGAGTGAGATGTAGCATGAAGATCCTTTAGACAAGGGCAGTAGTGTGGTGAAATATTTCCACACTCATACACATCAGCAAACAGTGGGACTCTTCACAGAGGGGATCCCTCAGGAAGAAGGGGAATCTGGGAGAAATTGAACAAGACACATGTCAAAAATGGGACGATTGACGATTCATTTAAATTTTAGTGACCTAATCTGTTCCAGTGGTTGCCACCAGATCATTGGTTATACAGGACTGATCATAGAAAATACTAGAAGAGATGAGCTTTTTGAGACGTGCCCAGTCCAATAGAACTCAAAATCATCGAAGTTGCCTCACTGGAACTGTCTCTAGTATTGCAGCTGACATGGAGTTTTAAGAGGGCATTGCATCACAGATCTGTTTTGGGGAAAGTTTTGTTGCCAAGCACCCTTGTGTCAGTGGATGACATTTCCAAAGTCTAAATAAATACTGGGGGAGAGGTGACATTTATAATTTTCCACTGATGACCTCCGACAATAAATGATACACACTAATGTACAAAGCAATTTGTTTGAGAGTTTAGTAAAGCCAGAGTTACACTGTGAATCACTGTGTGGAAAAAAAAACACTTGTACTGAAGGAGAAAAACTCAGTGGCGTTCTCTTAAAGTACAATTTCCGCATAAATTACTGGTCCTTTAAATATGGAAGAACTATTTTCTATCAATAACACAAATGATTGTCCAGCAAAACTTCCCCAGTTATTTTCTGTACCACCTGCAGTAATTTAGGTCACACAGCTCCCTGTTGCACCACAGTGCTGTTTTCAGCCTTCACCCACTGGGACCTCATCCCTCATTCACAGCTTCTCCCTCTAAAAGTCTGCGACTGACGGCCAACAGATGCATTGATGTGCCATTCTGCAGCAATTTTAACAAAGTTTTCCTACACATCTAGAGCAGCAAAAATGTCATCGAATATCAGTCATCCCCACAGCAACCTTCTCACGGATACTACTGTTAATCTTTACATTCTCTCTTCCAGTCCACTCAGCTAAATGAGAACATTCACTCTTTCAATTAAATCAATTCATATTTTCGCTACCAAAGTGGAGCTCCACCTGAAGAAATAGGACCTTGCCTTTAAACTGTTCCTTTATTCTGCTGCTGTCAGACATTCTCTCAGTGTCAGATCAATATAACCCTCCTCCACCCCAATCCCCTTCAGTTTTTATGATATCATTCTATTATCATTCTAAGCTCATCAGACGTCCTGCTCCACATTTCATGTATTCAGATCTTCAGCCATTCCATTTCACCCCTTTCACCACCACCAACAGTGTCTAGACTCCATCGGGAATGTGATGTCACAATGGGGTTTAACCACCAAAAACTCTGATATTTCTTTAACTTTCCTATTGTGCAATATGTCAGATGAATGAATGTGATTACTCTTTCGGTTTCTCTTGATTGAAATGAGCACAGCAGCAGATTCTCTTGGAGTTTGACAGTGGTTTGATATACATTGCATATTATATAGTCACAGTGTGAGCAGATTTTTACTGCGGGGAACTTTTATTCCAGAGAACACATGGAAATGATGAGGCTTCACCTCCTGACAGTCATTTTTCCTGTATCCACCCAAAACGTGTAAACGCTTGACTTCGCTGTTTAGGACATCAGAGAGCACATGTTACCACGGGTAACAAAATGTCTATACCCTTCCATTTTTATTAGATTTTCAAAAATTATTATAGTGCATATTTAATTTAGTGTTAATGATTGGCTGGGTATTGAAATCTAAACTTTTCTAAACAATCATTATATCCTTTACATTTTACTCATTAGCTCGTATCACAGTGAAGAACTCCAGCAAATCTTCAGGCAACCAAGACACAACAAAACGTTTTACATTGGAAAGTATTTTACTATCTTACCATATCTGAGCTAAGGTCATTTTCACATAGTGCTGAATGTTGGAATTGCAGGTCATGTGACAGCCCTGGCCCCAAAATACTTTTTTCTAAACAATCATTTCCTAAGAAACATGTACCAAATACTCCAACATGACGCTTTTTAAAATTAGACCCAATAAAAGTCAAGATGTCTCAAAGGACTATATCAGTAAACTATTTTTAGTCAGAGAAGGACTCTAATGCTCATGCTCTATGATCTGAGCAAAAGCTTGGGAATGGATGGGTAACTCAATAAAAGACAGTATCCAGTTCTCCCCTGTCTATTGATGATCTTAGATTTATTTGAAATTTCCAAAATATTAGTATGTATTTTTATACGATGAACATATGTGAATAATTTGAGCGAGTAAGTAAAGAAATCCATTGCTAATTTGATATGATGTCCCCTCACAATGTGTGTGTTATATTCTGTGTATAAAATAATGAGAATTGTGATTTTGATAACATTAGTGCTTCAAAGAATGCAAAGACTTCTGAACATTCTGGTGTTCTATAAAAGAGCGCACATATTTGTAAGTAATAAACTGTGCTGGTACCAGACAGGTGGGAAGAGTGGAAGACACAGTATGGCACATTAGCAGGGTTAAAATAGAAATAAAGAAGTATATTCATGTTGGGAATTTATGAGCAAATAAAAAACCGTGTGGTGGCAGGATGGGTGGGTCTGGGAGGCTGCTGGGGTGTGACCAAGAGGGAGAGGAATACGGGGAAACTATTTGTTGATACTGTTTATTACTGTAGCAACTAAATTCTCCACAGGGATAATTTAATCGTTCCCTTACAGGAATAGATAAAACCGTGGTCACAGAAATAAGCAGAAGATTGATGGTTTAAAAATTAGTCTGTGATGCCATCGCATTCATCAAGAACTTTTTTTGCTTTTCTGTCTTGCTCAGAACATTTATCTCAGCTGTTTCTCCAACTGCTCAACATCTAACTGCCTAAACTAGTTAACAGCAGGTAAGAAACACTGCAGAGCTTTATGTTCATGGCAGCAGTGGCGAAAGGTCATGTGAAACATTGTCCCCAAAGGCCTGTGGAAAGAACACACACATGCTTTCTATTAAAAACTTGTAGATGAGGCTGATTTTCTAATGTGCTAAACATAAACATCCTTATTGAATCAGTTCCAAAGCTGCATGCCCTCTGCTATCTGCAAAATAAAATTCAACTTTAAAGACATGCTGACACCACCATGAGGTTGCAGTGGTTATTACACCTCACACCCAAAAGTAACAGGACAAGTAACTGGACCTTTGCACAATAGGCTAACTAGAGTATCAGAAGTAAACTAGTTTACAGTTTAACTAGTTTGCATCAAATGCTAAAAGCCAACATGTAAAAACATTTGTTACTTAACATTTTGCACAATGAAATGCAAGCTGTGTAGAGGAGTTTTGCAGCCTGAGGTAAAAACTATACCTACTGAATGAATGTAATGCAGTGGAGAGTGCAGTAATTTTCTCTGAAATGCAGTGTAAAGTAGAAAGTAACATAATGGTAAGTAGAAAGTAATGGTATTGTGACTGTGGAGAGAAAAGTAGGCACAAGCAAAACATGCAAATCTACCACATAGAGCCCAGCCGGCCAGTATGTTCCAACTACTGACAGTATAAAGAACGGACAGTGCATGCATGAGGTCACCGATAGATTTCTGAAGAGCCATTTTGAAGCTCAGAATATGGCTCTGGCTGCCACCATGTTGCTAGTCCTGTCTTTTCCTTCTCCCAGCTCATCTAAAAATCAGCAAAGACACAGACCGAATGACACCTGGGTGCTCAAACAAGCCATCTGTAATGACGCCCACCTGTCAATAAAAGCAGCTCTTTAAGCCTTAATATACTTTGAACAGCTATGGAGACCAAAAAAGTTTGTTGTACCAGGCTTATTTCTGCTGTGAAGTTAGACTTTTTAACATGGGGTCTTATGGAGACTGACTCATTCTATAGCCAGCCTCAAGTGGCTATTTGAGGAACTGCAGTTTTTGGCACTTCCACATTGGCTTTGCAGCCACAGAGCTTGCAGCTTGGTTCCAACCAAGGAACTTCTTGAAGTGAAGAATCTGAAAATGGATGTTGGATTAGTGCAAAATTACAGACATAGACATTCATGCAACTCAATGCAAGAGGTTGTATTCTAATGATTTTGGTCTGTCCAAAACTGTGACCAAATACCTGTCAAACTAAAAGCATCAGCTGTACTTTGTGTTTAGTGCTAGCATACCAACATGTTAAACCAAGATATTGAAAATGGTAATCATTATGCCTGCTACTAATCAACAGTAGTAGTATTGGGACTGAAGTGTTTGATGTGGTTGAACAGGAAAATTGACACTGTCAACTCAGCTTCTGTGTTCTGCAAGAGTTCTCACCTGGAGACCATCAAAAAAAAAGGTCCATGCTGCTGATGTAAATGTGGTGTGTAAATGAAAACAGGCCCTGAAAACCACAAACCCTCCTGTGGTGGACTCACTGGTCCCAAGTGAAAGTGAAGACAGACACAATGCAGACTGTATGAATTCCTCCTGCACCTGTCCTCCTTTTAAGTTAAATCAGTATGACGTGGTGATAAAAGCATCACAGAGGAGCCCCAAATCCACTGAGTAATGTTAAGCTGACTCCTCACGCATGACCTTTTGTGTTACATGCTCACTTTCTGGATTATTCAGCCTGGGTTCCTGAGGCCGCCTTGTGTTACTGTCCACTCAACATAGAGGCTTTGGAGTTGCATCATCCATGTCCTTACAACAGCTGGAGCCACGGTGGAGCTTGCAGGTCCACTGGAGATTTATTTTTTTATAAATAGGATAGTGGCTTAATCCTGTAAGTAATCAGTGAACCAGACTGGAAAATGAGCATCATTTTCCCTCAACAGTTGTTATATTAAATATTTATTTCACAACAGATCATTTTTAACTAAGCTATGATACAGGCAAACAAATATCACAGCTGATATGGATGCCTGCATATTTAAGACACGAGCCAAATGATTTAAATTGTAAATTGGTGGCCAACAAAATAGTCTGGGAACTGCCGGTCTAACTTGAGTTGCTGTTTATTTGGATTTGGCTTGAGTTTCCCTTTCTACAAAACATTGTTTTTGTAACCTGTGAGAATTTAATCCAAGGAATACTGAAAATTCCAGACGCTTTAATTAGTCTTTTTCATATCAGAAATCAGAATCAGATAAGAACACATAAAGGAAAGGAAAATAATTATCAGTCCATATTTCATTTTGTAACGTCTGTTTTGCTTCAGTAACTGTGTTCTTCTCCTTACTGTAGTATTTGAGGGGAATTTACTGCAGTTGGTTTGGATTTCATAGTCACTCTTAAACAACCTGTACCACAGCTCTCTTGGCAGAGGACTGGATGATATTTCAACGTGTTTATATGCTGGTATGTTCCAACTACACTGTTCCCACCAAATGACCCAAAGAAAAAGAGGATACATACCAGAGGTCAAATATATCAGTCATGCTGGGTGTGAACACACATTGACTAACTCCCAACAGTTCTTCTTTTAGCCCACTGTTGAGCTGGAACTTTGGCTCTTCAACATGGTAACAAGAGAGCAGGTTACATCCTTTGAATGTCTTGTTAATATATATATATCACACAAACCAAGGCTTGTAACTATGACAGTCGACAACTATGGCACCTTACCCCCCTAACACCCCTACCAACCACAAACAAACCCAGAGAATGAGCTCATGGTCCCTTAGCAACAGCCAACAGCAACAACAGTGCTTGTAAAATCAGCATTTGGGTGTGGATCCATATTCAGAGGAACATTACAAAACTGGATTTCATTCAACTGTGCATTTATAATTCCTCTGAGAGCCCTGCTGAAAGATTTGAATGCCTGAATGAGAGCAGGTAAGAGCAGTCACACAACTTTAATCATTGTGGGAGAGTTGCTGAAAGGCAGTGTAATGAAGTGTAACCCTAACTCTAACCAGACACATGCTTTCTGTTAAAATGCTGTTGATAACCATGCTTGTCCAAGTCACTGAAACTAAACGAATGAATCAGTTCCAGAGGTGTGTGCCCTTTGTTTTTTTTTCTTTAAAATGTGTCAGGCTGTTAAAACGGGATTGTAAAAAGTGTTGACTGTGTGAACTGTTGTGAAGTGTTATCCCAAGCTAGAAGGAGACGTCTGCTAGACTATCAGGCTTTAAGCCCAGAGAACTTATTATTGATTTAAACACCACAAACACCATTATACATGATAAAAGTATTAGCAAATGTCAGCTCTTTGGACCAGTAGATCAGACAAGAATAACACCCTCGCAATACTTGACAACCAGTTACAGTGGGATGTAAAAACAGAATTATTGTGAAGCATTGAGCACCCTCTTCAATGTATTTATGAATCATGAGGAAATCCACCTCTGAAATATCTCAGCAGTTCTCAATACATTGTCATAAGATGTTATGATTTTTTGACATTTAAGGGGGATTCTTTCATTCTCTGGGGGATGAATCTGACTTTGGTGAACACATTTTCCTCATGTGCTACTAATACTGACAGTTTCCATTATTTATGGTGTCCATTCCTCAAGCACCAGCTAGTTTTCACTTCACTTCACTTCTGAAATTTTGTGCAGACATTCCTGGTCCCCAGAAGATGAATCCAAATAATTTTAATGATCTCCTGACTTTCCCTTTAGCACTGCTATCAGGTAAAAACTACAATTTGTCCACTACTTTGGTTTATGACCAAATACCTAATGACATTCCAAGCAGCATGCGAACATCTTAGCATGCTGGCATTAGCATTTAGCTCAAAGTACATTAGTTATTATGATCTGTATTTCTTCACTGTATGATTTGTTTTTACTTTATATGTATTTAATTATCAATTCAGCCATACAACTGTCACTCATCACCAGTCAGTTATGGGAATCTTTAACAGACACAGGACATGGCTTTTGTTTGAAAATGACCATGGATAAATGTTTTGTATTTAGATGAAAATGTTGTCAAAAAAAGAAAAAGCCTAACCATAACCACTTATAGCCACTTTAATACACAACACACAGTAGTCACATTATGCAGGTGTCCTCTGTCTTCTGTCCATTTTCCCATGGTAACCTCCTCAATTAAAACATTGTTTTCACTGCCTTGAGAATTATGTGGTGTGGGCTTCATTTTCTTAGACAATGTAGTCAGGTTTTCACTCTATTTTAAAACAACCATCAAGTTAATCAGTCCCTGTGGCTGCACAATATGCTGAGTAAACTCAGTGCTATGCTTAGAATGTCCTTTTCTCTGCCACATATGCTATAAACTGGATTTACCATAAAGCTGAGCTGGTCCTGAGAGCTGCCCAGAGTGCACAAATACTACACGGCAACTACTTTGGTGTTACCACAAAATGAAAAACAAAAGCTCTTGTGTCCATTTTAGATTTGTAGATGATGTGTTTGTGTTTATCTTGGAATTTTAAAACTCCATAGAAAAACCTATAGACCATATACAGTGCCTTGAAAAAGTATTCATACCCCTTGAACTTTTTCACATTTTGTGACCTTACAATCACAAACTTGAATGTATTTAGTTGAGATTTTATGATAGACCAAGAAAAAGTAGCACATAATTGTGAAGTGGAACGAAAATGATATATGGTTTTCAAAATTTTAAATCTGAAAGGTGTGCTGTGCATTTGTATTCAGCCCCTTGTACTCTGATACCCCTAAATACAATCCAGTGCAATCAATTGCCTTCAACAGTCACCTAATTAATAAAATGACACAAGTGTGTAATTTACTCATAGTATAAATACACCTGTTCTGTGAAGGCCTCAGTGGTTTGTTAGAGAACACTAATGAACAACAGCACCATGAAGAACAAGGAACTCACAGACAGGTCAGGGGTAAAGTTGTGGAGAAGTTTAAAGCACAGTTAGGTTATAAAAAAAAATATCCTAAGCTTTGAACATCTCAAGGACCACTGTTCAATCCATCATCCAAAAATGGAAAAAGTATGGCACAACTGCAAACCTACCAAGACATGGCTGTCCACCTTAACTGACAGAGTGAGCAAGGAGAGCACTGGTCAGAGAGGCAGCCAAGAGGCCCATGATCACTCTGGAGGAGCTGCAGATAATCCACAACTCAGGTGGGAGAATCTGTCCACAGGACAACTCCACAAATCTGGCCTTTATGGAAGAGTGGCAAGAAGAAAGCCATTGTTGAAAGAAACGCATAAGAAGTCCTGTTTGCAGTTTGCCACCAGCCATGGAGGGGACACCACAAACATGTGGAAGAAGATGCTTTGGTCAGATGAGACCAAAATTGAAAGCTCTATGTGTGGCGGAAAACTAACATTGCTCATCACTCTGAACACACCATCTCCACTGTGAAACATGGTGGTGGCAACATCATGCTGTGGGGATGCTTTTCTTCAGCAGGGACAGGGAAGCTGGTCAGAGTTGATGGGAATGGATGGAGATTCATCTTCCAGCAAGACAATGACCATAAACATAAAGACAGAGCTACAGTGGAATGGTTTAGATCAAAGAATATTCATGTGTTTGAATGGCCCAGTCAAAGTCCAGACCTAAATCCCATTGAGCATTTGTGGCAGGACTTGAAAACTGCTGTCCACAAACGCTCTCCAACCAATCTGGCTGAGCTTGAGCTATTTTGCAAAGAAGAATGGGCAAAAATGTCAGTGTCTAGGTGTGCAGAGCTGCTAGAGACATACCCCAAAAGACTTGCAGCTGTAATTGCAGCGAAAGGTGGCTCTACAAAGTATTGATGCAGGGGGGCTGAATACAAATGCACACCACATTTTTCAGATTATTTGCTGAAAATGTTGATGTGTTTATCTTGGAATTGATTGTTCATGAACTACCAAAATGTGGTAGAGTTACAGAGACTTGAAGACTTCATGACATTTAGCAATGAAGCTGTTCTGCAGGCGGGTAGAACAACACCTTTCTGAGACACTATTTTGTTTTTTCCATTCATCCTTTGTCACCATCTGTATGTAAATGCCTGAAAGAGCAGGAATAGCATCCTGTATGCAGAGTAAGGAATATTCAGGCCAGAACATGTGGATGACACATTACTTGAATATATTGAATCCAGTTAAAATCCTGGTTTCACTTAGTGGATTCATACAACAGAGCCAACTTTTTTTTGGGGGGGGGGGGGGGTTTAGTTCCATAAGAATAAATTTAATGCAGATTATGAACACATACTTTGAAGTATTGTAATGTTATCTAATATATTTCACCCATATTCCAAAATCCCAAAACACAGGCAATGCCCCCTGAAGTATATACCATGTGTTTTCTTTCAGAGCAACAATACAAACAAACTCATTAAATGCATGTATTGTGAGGCATCCATAATGTGCCCCATCTGTCTTTGCAGAAAAACATGCTGGGTGTGTGATGAATGAGACGAGAAAGCATCGAGCAGTGTGTGCTGCAGATGAAAGCATGCATGTCCATGGCGAGCAGAGGAGAAGCTTTCAGTCCAATGCCTTTCATGAGAGCAGAGTGTTCTCTTTGCTTCCACCAAGACCACGGACCTATGGGCTTTCATTCAGAGGCTCTGAGCTCCTGGGCCTGCAAGGTGACTGCTGTCTGTCACTAAACCCTCATATTACATGATATGACATACAATTATGACATGATATGGCATACAATTAGTACATGACATACAGTTATTACATGACATGGCATACAATGATGACAGGGCATGTCAAGTTTTTATATTGTGTCATCTCATGTTATTTTGTATGATGACATATAATTTGACATCAAGAGATTATGACCAAACTGTCACATCCAGATAACGATACATATCTAAATATGTAAAATTCAATGAATGAATGTGGTTTATGTTTTTGTTTTCATTCCTCATTTGTTATATCTATGTATTTTTATCTTGTTTTCCACAAGACATGTGTATTTTACATATTTCGCTGTTTGTTGTTGTATGGAATTTATCATTGTGTCTCTGATGCCTCTGTACTGTTTTGTTGGCTACGTTTTGTATTTAAGTTAACTGCAGCTGTGTATAGCACAACTACCAAAGCCAAATTTCCCCTCAGTCATACAGACTATCTTATCTTAACTAGTTTATATAACATGACAACATGAAAAGGCATATTTCTTATTACATTTTACATTTACAGCAGTCTTTGCAACTATTATCTCCTATCTTTGTGATCCTTTGCCATATGGTGTAAATGCAAAGTGCTCTTGCTACGTCTCAGTCTGGGGTTTGTTTTGAGCTCTCTATAATTTTGTGGCTCTCAGCCGCAGACACTCTCCATCCTGTTTGACATGATTCTTATTAAGATGACTGAAGAGGTTAGAGGTCTGTTGTGGCGATCAATCTCTGGCATAATTTGCAAAGTAACGTCACTGTCTCTTGGTCTGTGTTGGATTTTAGTACACGACCCACATAGAACAGAAGAAGCTCTTCGTCAGTCTCCTCCATGTTTTCTGCCTGCTGCCCGCACATGAAGCAAAGCATCATCCAAATGATGGAAAGACAGTCATTTGTGACAGAGCAAAAAAAAAAAAAAAGGCAACAGACAGTTGTCTATCATCACACAATATCATTATCTGTGAAGCTGGACATTTTAATATATGGCCTTATGGAGACTGACTCATTTTGTAGCCAGCCTCAAGTGCACGTTGAGGAACTGCAGTTTTTGGTACTTCACAGCCAAAGGTTGTTGCTTGGTATTGACACAGAATTCCATATCATGTAATTAATTTCATGTCAAGTCTTTTAATTTCATTCAATTTCTTAATTTCATAGCATGTGTTTTGTGTACTCTCCTGTACTCTCACATCTTGAGATCACAATCAGTATGATAGATTATAATTGTACTCATGATGTCTCTCATAGTGCAGGGATTCTGCTGTCCCCTCCAGCAGAGGCCCAGCAGTGGGAGGATAACGCACAGGGTGACACCACAGAGCAGAGGGGGGAGAGAAGGGAGCTTGACATTGCTAAGCAATCTGAAGGGAAGGCTGGAGAGGAGAGCAAAACCAGCCTCAGCATCCAGGACTGAGAACAGACCTGAGGTGATCACAGAAGGTGGAGCTTCTACAGTGTGTCATCACACAGATCCAATCAGTGAATTGACAGGTGAATCACATCTATTCATATCATCCTATGTTCATTTCCATGGTTGTAGGTTGCACAACATGTCATCAGACCATGACAAAAGTGTTTATAGCTATCCCCAGTAAAAATTAAATCCATTTCCTGCTGTCACACTGTCTTTCTCCCCTCCACCCACTTGACAAACTCTGGTGGACTGTCTGTTTCAGAAACGAATGATGTCAGTACGCTGTGAGTAAACAAAGTGGTTGTTGGATCGTCAAACAGTGTCTGATAGCCCATCCCCTGATACCTTCACGATGTTGAAATTGGGCATGATGCATGTGAAAAATGTTCTAAAACTGACAAACCAGCACTGTTAATCAAAATAATTGTGTAATCTGTGCTTCAGGACCTGCTTTAGTTTTGAGCAATAAGCATTACTGGAAATCAGTCAGAATATTTTTAACCAAAGTAATAAATATTTTGCTGTCATAACATCATTATTCCATGCTTGCTTTAGGTATCTGTTCAAAATAAATATGAATTTTTAGATTAGATCATTTTAAAATCACTTTATGTATTATGGTCTCTCACAGACAAGCAGATTAGTATTGAGTTATAAGTTATAATTAATCTGACCAAAATCAGATCTGATTATTGATTTTTTTTTTAAAAAGAGTATTGTTCAGCTCTACCAGGTATTAATATTAATTCTTTGTTTACTCACGCTGCTAGCCACTTGAAAAGCCTTTCTGATAAACAGACGCAACAGCTTTCATCTGCCTGTAAATCTTCATAATTACATCCAGACAGCATGCATATATAACTTCTTCTTCTGGCTTTGAGCGGAAGCAGCTGTGCTTATTTGTAATGACTCAAACGAATAATCTAACTTTGTTGCCAATTGACATGAACGTTTCTGTTTTGCATTCTTTCTGTACTATTTGGATTGAGAGCATTGTATGTTTTTGCTGCAGTTTGGGTAATTGCCTTTTGGATATCCTCTAGAGATAAGCAGTCACAGTTGTTCAGATGTAGTTATGCTTGGTATATCATCCAGTCCCAGATCGTAGTGTTTGGATTGTTGGCGAGATGTGAATGACATCTGCAGGATGGATGTGACTGAATTCAAAGCTGCATCTCTGACTGTGACTGAGGCTTTGAACACATTCTACTTTCAGAAACTCACACAACCCCTCGCAAGAGTGAGAGGCAGGCTCTTCAAGGACAGAGCGGCGCCACGAAGGTTTCACAACTCCATCTGTATCTGCCTTCATCACTATGTGATGATGAGGAGCAGGACACTGAGAAGGAGGAGATGAGGTATGACTTCTGAGTGGTGGTGTTTGGGGCGTGGAGGCAGTTGCGAGTCATAGGAGAGCACTCTTCCTCGGATAATGTCTTTCACGTCACATCTGTGCTTTTCACCCTTCTTTCCAGAAAGTGGAACACAGCTCCAAAAACAGGTCTCAGAGGTGATGTCAGTTGGAGGGTGGGGAGAAATGTTTTCCAAGCAATTAGAAGAACTGCAGTGCATGTAAAGGCAGTTGGTCTAAATGGGATCTGTTATATCCATGGAATCTGTCCGTGCAGCAAAAAAATAAAAAACCCAAAGAGGATAAAGTTACGGGATGTTCTGTGAGTCCTGTGGAACATCAACATAGAGACGGATGCAGAAACAGGGATGTTATGAAGGCGTGGAAACCCACTAAACCAGAAAGATTTAACACTGTGTTAAAGTTGCACTAATCAATCATTTTATATGTAAAAAGCCTGTCACACAGGAGGACTATCAACCCATATCTGCAGTTCCTGTTAGCTCTACAGAGCTATTTGTGGTTATAAAGCTCATTGTTTTGGTTTTCGGGCCACAACTTTACTGTTCTGGTTCAGTTTCAATGTTCTCATTCACCTTATTACAAGCAGCAGCAGCAGCAGCAGTAGCATCTGTTTTCAGTGAAAAGCTCTGATAAAGTGACTACACACTACCCGCTTAACACCAAACAGCAGAAAGACTGGCTTGTGAACATAGTGGAGCATTTAGCCACTAAAGACCGAAACCAGAGCCAACAAATAAAGTGAACATTGACCCTACATTCATCAGTTAGACAGAAACACATCTCTAAAGGAATATTAATGTTGTTTTGTGAACTGGCAACTTTTCCAGGTTGTACCCACCTCTCACCCTAGGTCAGCAGTGGCAAAAATGCCAAAGGAAAAAAAAAGGAAAAAGTAAAAAACTTTCTTTTAAAATTCTTCAAATATTTTCATTCACTGTCACGTAACAAGGTCATCATACTATGACATGTTTATGCCTAACTTTAGGAACAGTGTAACATTTTGGGATATCCTCTTGTTTATTGTTTTACAGAATCAGAAGATAAAACTGTTCTCAGTTTCATTTCTGTGTGTCCCTGTACAGAGACTGATAGCATTTCCAGAGCTGAAAGTTGTGATGTGTTTAGGGATTTGATAACTACACCAGCTACATGTAATATTACTGTTTTTCCTTTCAGGACTTCAGTGGAGAAAACTACCACTCAGGGATCTGAGACAAACGACTCTTCTGTGTTAATCAACCCTTCACACAACAGTTAAGATCAGCCTAACGCAGCCTCCAGTACTCCACAGCATACAGAGCAGAAAACAGATTGAGTCACTTTGCCCCTCCATGTGGGCGGGGCAGGAAAGAGAAATGGGGAAACAGGTCACTGTTGATAAGGTCTGCTGCTGTCCACAGGTGGAGCCCCCACACATGGGTTAAAAATATGGGCTCCATGATGAGAAGCTGCAGAGTCTCCCCAAAATTACAAGACTTTGAAATGTAGTACATGGCTGGACTTTGACCGGTGTTCCTGCAGACGGACCACACCTCACTGCAAAGCTTTATTTATACCAAAAGTGACATCAACGTGCATCTTGTATCGAGCACGTAGGCTCCACAAATGATGTGTTTAAAGCATGTCCACGAATAGATAAAGAGTTTATAATAACTATTCTTTTACATCAGTGAGGAGCTGTATAGCTGAGTGTGCAGCCACATTTGGTTTATGGCATTCTTCTGCTAACACTTGTCTACTGCTTCCTCACTGAATGCTGTGTTCGCACAGCCCTTTGCGTATCACAGAATATTACAATGGTTCGTGCATTGAGCATAAAGTCCTCTGTGTACACTCACGGAGGCACACACCATGCTGTCCCATTTGAGCATAAAAATGAGATTAAAAGAGGACATAATTTAGGACCAACCAATGGTGTAACTTCATCACTCGGAGAAGGCCACACGGTCATAGAACTGGCCTCGCTTTGCTGTGATCCAGTCAAAAAAGGCACCCACAGTGTGGAAACACAGGAAAATAAGAGTATGTACAGTATATGTGCTTCTACATGAAAAAATGAAGTAGTAATAAGATGCCTGTGGACAACTGGAGTAACAGAAATGACTTTTAATGGAACAGTGTTTAAAAATGAAACATCTGAAGAGAAAAGATGGTGCCACACAGGTGAGCAACCAAAAACAACAGCAAACGTGACATACAGTGAGCATGGGAACAGAGAAACATGCAGAACAGAATATTAATATAATACACTATAATATGAACATGTAATCCTGACTTTCCTGCAGGCTCTGGCTCATCTGTGTTTTGGTGATGAATATCATGGATTACTGTCCTTCTAGGATTACAAGATAAACTAAGATCAGATAGACTTTAATGATCCCACACCGGGGAAATTCACTTGTCACAGTAGCTCATATACACAAGGTTGATAATAAATTATTCACAAGTACAAAATGTATAGAAATGCTGGTGCTGAAGAGTCTGACAGCTGTTGGTATAAAGGACCTGCGATAGATAAGCGATATTTAATATTCCCAAGCAACATTTCTTTGGCTATCTACTCAGGTTGCCTCCTTTTGTTTCCTCCCTTGCAGTGACATAGAGAGATTTCTCTCGTGGTATAAAATGGAAAATATTTTATATCATCATTTTCTCATTCTCTTCTTCATTGTCAGTCCCTCTGACTCGAGTGGCAAAATATTCCTCTTAAATTATAAGCACATATTGAAGATGACTGGCATATTCCATTTAACCCTTTTACAAAATAAACCTTCTCTTTCTCCACTATGAATTCAGTTTGGTTGTGTATTTCCAAGAACATTTGTGAGATATTTAAAATAAAAATTCATCATCAAATCCATCATACATAGAGATTTAAAAAAAACATACCCTATAAAAAATGAAAGGATGTCTTAAAGGAAAAGATCAGCTGTTTCTGAACATTTGGTCACCTCTTCTAGAATATTTACCTGCAGCCCTGAAGCTGTTAGCACTTTCCTGAGGAAGACCTGTCTCATAACCCCAATTATGCAACACACGACATGATACATAATATGACAACTGATGACTGCTTACCCTAAAATTTGAAATTGGATAGAATGAGACTCACAAAGAGTGGGATGATTAAATGGTAAATGGACTGTACTTATATAGGATCTTTCTAGTCTACCGACCACTCAAAGCTCTTTACAGTACATATCTCATTCACCCATTCACACACATTCATACACTGATGGCATTGGCTGCTCATCAGTTCGAAGGAGATAACCATTCATATACATTCACACACCGATGGCACAGCCTTCAGGAGCAATTTGAAATACAGTATCTTGTCCAAGGACACTTCGACATGCAGACTGGAGGGGATCGAACCGCCGATCATCTGATGAGTGGATGACCCACTCTTCCTCTGAGCCACAGTGTTCAAAGAAGGTTGGGAGGGATCAATAAGAGGTGTGAGGTGGCTTATATATTATAGATAATACAAGATGTACAGGAAATTATACTATAAGAAATTGTTAGATAATTATTATTTAATCAGTTGTGACACTGCATTTTGTTGGGTGTGCTGTATCGTTGTCTGGGGTGCAGGGTCTTATGTAATCATTTCTTTTGTGTGATTTTGTGATTTTTTTGTTTTTAATAGTCACATATGCTAAATTTGAAAATATAAACAATGTGAAACATGCTTCATCAACAAGTGTCTGCTTTGTTTGCTTCCATGCACATTTGTTTGTGACATAAAAAAAAGACTTTTAGTCACATGCAATAACTTTTTTTAAAATCATTTTTTAACCACACAAGGTTAAAAGAAAGACTTATCATTTGTGACACGTGGAATCAGTAAAGAGAACCTGACTAATTTATACAATGATGTGCAAAGCTGTACGGAGTGTTAGCCTGTCACTTTCAGGGAATTGTAAAACAAACCATACTGACTCTGGGCCCTCTATGGGACATGACGCCTTCTCATGGAGTAGGTCAAAAAACATTGAGACTTCTTGCAGTGTTCCAGGTGTGCAGCTGTCTATCGTTCACAGTGTGTCACGTCTGCATAGTGTCTTCTCTCTGGCCTTCTCTCAGTGCAGAGGTAGCAGATCATACACCACACGCTGTGCTCCGGAGAGATTTGGACTCCGCTGCTGCTCCGAAAAGGCCTCAGAGCACATGAGCCTGTAGGCAGAATGGAAGGCAAATAAAAGTCACATAGAGACAATTATACCTTAGTATCATCTGTTTGTCAATATGCTGCATGTATACAGTGAGGTCTAAAGGCCTGAGAGCAGAAGATACTTCTACTTTGAATTTACTATTATTACTATTTTACAAATGATAACATCATCTTATTTATTTGAGGAAAAAGTTGAATGTCTCAGAATTTGGTTTGTCCACCTTTTCCTTTAATGACAGCATGTACTCGAGCTGGACTCAACAAAAACCTGATGACTCATGTTATCTGTTATCATGATTTGACATTGTTCCAAAGAACTTCTTGTGATGACCCAGAATGCTTCCTCAGTCTTGTGCATCATTGATTTATTGGGATAAATCAGTGATGGTGTTGAGGTCTGGTGACTGTGGAAGAAAGTCCATGACGGTCAGGCCTTCTTGGTCTTCTTTGGTAGAGATCTCTCTAGTAGATCTTGTGAAGCTTTGAGGTGTGTGTGTGTTTGGGGTCATAATCCTGCTGCAGTATGAATCCCTCTCCACAGAGATACAAACCAGAGGGTGTAGCATGTCTCTGCTTCTCCTTGGTCAGGGTGGAGTCAGTTCAGAAGGTTTGATGCACTGTGGTATCATTCTCTCTCCTGTTGTGTTCTTACACACACACACACTTCTGTTAGTCCATAAACATGGATTCATCAGTAAAGAGTCATCCACTATGAAATGCTGATATTTCTCAGTCCACGAGTCTTTGGCCTTGTTGTGCTCCTGAGAAGTGGCTCAGAAACTGCTACTCTTCCCCTGAAATCACCATGACCGCCTTCCTTTGACAGGACTTTTGTTGATTGGAGTCTTGCATCTTTATTTATCAAATTCTTTTTTTCTCTATCTCTGAGGTAACTAAGCCGGATGTGTTGATCTTGTGTGTGTTCACTTTTGCTCTGCCTGATTATGCTTTGGATATAAACTGATTCAGTTTGTACAAAACATTTTGGAGTTCCACGCACTGCGCCCTTAGAAACTTTAAGTCTAGCCATGATTTGACTTCTGATACTTTACAGAGTCCTTTAAGTCATTGTCTTATTTCTAGGTGTGAAGAGCTGTGTAACATTCATCCCTTGAAATGTAATAAATAAGTAGGGGCTTAGAAAAAGGATTTTTATCATGGTTCCTTAATTTTTACATGTTAAATGCAGCACAAAGTATTACCGAGGATGAAGTAGGCGGCAGCACTGAGGGAAAGGATGATGAGGAATATTGTGCCTAAACCCAGGTCTCCCATGGCACAGGCATTTGGACAAGCACAGGGGCTCTCCACCCAGATCTGCAGGGGCTCCTTGGCGCTGAGGCTCTGGTCCCGGATGAAGGAAGCGGACTGATTTGGATTACAGTGGTAATGCACTACTGTGAGCGGCTGCTCGTCGTGAGCTGGGACAGGAGAAGAAGGTTATCAGGTTGTCATGACACCACAATGACAAAATTATCTGTGAAATAAATTATATGTAATGTTTGTGTTGTAGCTCACAAAGGTACGAGACAGACAGCATCTTCAGCGTGTCGTTGTAGTGGAATTCATTCTTTTCATGTCTCCCGTAGCTGATATAGTGATTAATGTATCTGTTGAGCCTGTGATGCCTATTCACATGGCAAAATATGAAGAATAAGGGATTATTTGAAATGTTCAGTTATCTTCCAGATGTGTAAAGCAGACAAGTGGGAACATTTTTCTAAAGATACAATATTTTCTAATAAAGATAAAGATGTGTTGATAAAAGCATGTTGTCATAAAGCCAAACGTCTAAGTGCTAAGGGGGAGACTTTTTTGGCGCCATAATCAGAATTTTAGTCTCCCACATCCCTCAGACAGACACGTGCAAACATATTTTCCAAATCATTCGAGAACTATTTTAAAATAAACTTTGCAACGTGTAACATGTGCAGTTAATGAATAAAAACATGTTTATAGATCAGAATATGAACAGCAGAGTTTCTACCACTGAAGTCTTCACATTTTCAGTTTGTGTGTTAGGACACCCCCTAGTGGACGCTGCCCAAACAACAGCTGCTGTTCAAAAGAGAGAACAAAGATATCTCATTTGACTGCAAAAAATCTTACAAAAAGACTTCCACAAATGATCTTCACATTCAGTCAAAGAGGTTAAATAAAAGTGCTTTATACGTGTAGAGGAAATATTGTGCTTTTTACTCAACTGAAGAGATTATGATAAATATATATATTTTTAAACAATAGCTATACATACAAAGTCTTTAGACTTATTTAACTGTTTAAAAAGTAGCCCAGTAATATTCTATAATATCTTATTGTCAACAGATCCCATGAAAAGACCAAAACCAACAATAACCTGTATCCTGTGTGCAACAAAGCCTGATATACATTTTCTTCTGTGCCTCTATTTTTGTCCAAAAACTATTATAAACACATCGATAAGCCTAGTTTACTTTGACTAAACACACCGTCCTGCTGCCACAAATTCTAACAACCAAATGTGGATTCATCCACAGCTGAAAATAGTCCCAATCAAAAGCCTTTTTGCATATAGCATATTTCCTCCTGTTTGAATAACATTTTTTTACATTTAATTGATTTGATTGTTTTAGGAAATTATTTTAATAACTTTTTTTAATTAATTAACATTGCAAGTAGGTACCAATGAGCTTGGAGCACAGGGCCACAGACAGTGCATAAGATTAGATCTGGTGGGAACCGAGTGTCGGGATTTTGTCTTTCATGTTTGAAGCATTGAGCAGTTAGTGAAGCAGTGGAACAAAGTGCACAGTTCTACTTTCCATTTACAAATGTATTTATTTTTTGCAAACGCTTCTTGCCAATAATTATTTGTAAAGAGGACATTGCACAACTAAAAAGCATGAAAGACAAAAATGAAAAATGTAGCAGTCCTCACTGCCCTCTTACTCTACCTACAGTTGTTGGCAGGCGCATTCAAATCTTTGAATATTTGTGTAGCTTTACAACAAAGTCTTGCTTCACTGTAAACACTGATAAAGTGTGAATCTCAGCACTGAGTCTTGTATACTCTACCTGATAACGAGGCATGCAGCAACGTTGATACAGTCAGTTTCTGTCAGTTCCTCTGGCTGAGAGAAGGGCTGGCAGGGGCTGAAGGACAGGAGGATCTCCGCACTGGCCGACGTGTTGTCTACTGACACAGGCTTCAAATGCCCCAGGAAACCGTCTGCATCTTCCATAGATCTCAGGTTTATCACACCACTCCCATCCTTCATGATGCATTTGCAGTGGTTGACTCTGAAACAACCTGACTTCTTAGCAGAGTTTGGATGAGATGAGGAAAACATGCTTAAACAAACTGAGAGTGTGAGGAAGAGGCTTGGAAGACTCATGGTGACAGTGTGCTCTAGTGCAGAGGATAAGGACGAGATGTGTATTAGGTAAGTGAAAGCAACTAGAGCAGCTAACAGCATGGTGATAGTAGGAAAGTAATTAGAATAAAGGTGATTGCCATTCCGGACATTCCTTAGGCCCACTGTGCTTAGATCAGTGTCTTCCAAGATGCAGAAAAACACAGGCGTGCAAGCCTGGAGGCCTTCCATACTGGCTGAACACTGTGGATTACCCAGAGTATGATTCCTGGAGAAAAACACAATGCTCTTGAGTTTTGTAGCATTCAGCAGTGCTTTGAAACAATCCCATTAATTTCCATTAGGATAGACAGGGTTCCCAAGTGTCCTAGAAACTGTTGACCAAGAAACTAAGAAAAAACATTAAATGTCATGGAAGATCATGTGTTGTCCTGAAGATTTATAGTAAAAATGTTCAGTTTTTTAACCTGAGAATGAACTACAAGGCTCCAAATCTATCAGAGCTCCCCAAAATATAGTATATTATAGTCGTAGGTCACAGTGTGATTATCATTCAATTAAGACTACACTTAATTAAACTGCCAGTGAAGGGGCTAAAGTGTTGTGATATAAGCTGATGAGAGTCATGAGAATCAGGGCTCTATCAGGGGGCTGGAGCTGATCCCAGCTGACACTGTGGACAAGTTGCCAGTTCATCACATGACTGACACATAGAGACAAACACTCATTTAATTTAAAGTCGACAGTGAACCTACTAACCTGCATGACTTTGGACTGTGGGAAGAAGAGAGAAGCCACGCAGACATGGAGAGACTCTACACAGAAAGATTTGAACCAGCAACCTGTGAGGTAACACTGCTGTCCACTGCACCACTGCGCTGTCATACAGCGGTAGTTAATTCATGTGAGAAAAGAAAAGACAAATTAATAACAAATGCCTAACAACCATTGCTTTCAGGTGATTATACACTAATAAAAACACATTTATGATTCTGTAAATACAGCGTCCTAAATTGTATACACTGGACCTTTCAAACAAGGCAAACAAAGACAGCAAGAGAAGAAGGCACTAAAAGTACTGTGAGACTGATGTGTGTGATGTGTTGAACATCTGGTATACACATAGATACAATAATACATGTGATAATATTATAATGAATAATGATGATATATTTCCCTGTTTTTATTTTACTTGTACTTCCTGCACTGAAGACGGCACTTAAATTTAGTCAAGCATTGCATACGAACAATAAAGATATTCTAAATAGTGAAAGTAAAAATAATTCAGCACCTCTTAAATCATTTGTTGTCTTTGTGGTTCACACCATACATTTATGGTTAAAGACTCTCTGCACTTTTATTTGATTTATTAGCCAAAAAAGGGAAACCTTGACTCACTGCATTTTTTCAAAGTTTATATAAATCACAGTATCATGAATTTGTTTGGCCACAATAATCATGTAATTAAATTCAGGTATGGTGACAGCTCAAATGCATTAATTGATCCTGGTTCATTTAAAAGTTCTGCATGTGATGACGATAGTAATGTGGAAATGTGCTGCCCTCCTTTGGTGGGTCGCATTTGTGCAGACACCATTACTCACAATTAATAGTGACTCATGCCGTCAACCTTGGTGTATCAGTTACAATGATGAAAATTTACCACTCAATATCAAAGTCCACTCTGGAGTACGGACGAGCTCAAGACAATCACATGTAGGGAAGATGTACAATCCAAACACCTCAGCAGATTCTCTCTTCCTGGTTTAATAACTGGGAACATGGGCTTCATCAACATTAAGAGGAACATTTAAACTCATCCCATATATTATGTTAATGCACGTTACTAACTAAACATCTCTCGTCCAGCAGGTTCTCATGGATCGTGGCTGCTGCCGTGGTCCTGCATGACGGCCACTACATATATTATTACGGTCATTATTGCTACCATATCTCCATTACAGTTTATAGTTAGTTCATGATTTGGTCATTTTATCATTGTAATTGTACAATATGTTTGTGTTAATTTGTCCTGTACACGTGACATCCATTGCATGTCTGTCCGTCCTGGGAGAGGGATCCCTCCTCTGTGGCTCTTCCTGAGGTTTCTTCCACCTTTTTTCCCCGTTTAAGGTTTTTTGTGGGCAAGTATTTCCTCACTAGAACTGAGGGTCTAAGGACAGAGGGTGTCACTTCCTGTACATATTGTAAAGCCCTCAGAGGCAAATGTGTTTTATGAATTTGGGCTATACAAATAAAATTTGATTGGATATTCAGACTGTTCAAACCTGTCTGAACTTTTGCTGGCCCACTCAGCAAATCTGAGCCAAAAACAGATAGTCACCATTGAATGTTTCCCGTTCAACCATTTTCAGAGTGTGACGACTAGTGTGAGAATAAAACAACTGGTTCTAGTGTGACCATGGTGAAAGAATGTTAGTGAAGACAAATAATAAACTGTAGTTTTGTTTTTTTACACAGAATTTATTTTGTCATAGAAAAAGCTTTTAAGCTTTGACTGCAAATTTGCGGATGGAGTAGAGGAGGTCTTTCCTCTGCTGTTTCTTTGTCCGCAGACTCTCTTCGTGCTTGTTGAGCCGGCGGCGCAGAGCTCTGGTCTTCTTGGGTCTCAGATCCAGGGGCTTGTACTTCTTGCCCTGAAAGAAATGGAACAGAACTTTGAGTAGAGCTAAAAAAAACCTTTTCTGTCAGAACAATAACTGATCAAAGTGAAGGAAAAGTTTGATCTGCAGCTGCTGTCAAGATCTGAAAAGGCTTGACACTGCTTAAGTATACCCAAGAGATATACTTAACATATATTATGCTATTTAAAAAGAATGGGGTTTAGTATTTTCATGCAATGCTTTATGTATCAGTTCTGATATTTCAATCATCTGCAGTCACAGGCCAGCTCAGGGACACATGCCATCAAAAGAGAACATCACTGTCATGTTTACACCAACTGCAATCTTAGAGACATTGATCTGCATATGGATGTGACATTTTCTGAACCTCTGACTCAGGGTGAGCAGACACCCAAATTACAAGCGAATTACATATGTACATTACATATGTTTGTCAAACAACCAACTCATAAAAAATAAAAAAAAGTTAGAGGTTCACTACAGCGACCTGGTTTTATCTCACTTAGTGTCAGGGTCAGTTGTACGACAAACTGATGTCACATGATCAAAGGAGCCACTTTGGGCTTTTTCCCTCTACACTCTGAAATAGAAATGTTGCTAAATCACGGCCAGATAATGTCACACTGAATTATTGCAGTCCATGTAAACAATCAGTGGTTCTGAGGATCATTCAGGTTCAAGTTCAAGTCTCAGTCTTTTGGTAAGCAGTTGTAAATGCATCAGCAAAACATCAGCTCAACAAGTATCATCTTCGACAAGAGAACCAAGGAGCAGCCCCAAGCAGCCGGGCGTGTGTGTGTTCAGATGTGTTACAATTCAACGTAGCTCCCACCTTATAGAACTTCCTCAGGTTCTCCTTCTGTGTCTGGTTGATTACAGTCAGGACTCTGGCGATGGATTTGCGGACAACACGGCTGCAACGGACAAACACCAAAGTCAGACGATTCAATTGCAAAATGACCGTGTTAAATCTCAAAGAGACGAAGTAAGCAGGTCAGGGTGAGTCTGGGACTTGACTTTAGGAAATACTGACACTTCAACAGCTTTCTAACAGTGTTCACAGCCTAACAATGGCATGGAAGAGTAGTAACCTTGTGCAGTTTGGAATAAATTACACCAGCTTTTATAAGTCAGATTTTTTAAGTCTGATCACTGTTGGAAGTGATCAGACTGTAAATGACTTCTACCCACACTACCTATGGCCCAGACCGGTGCTCTGTACGCACACTGTCAGACTGAGGCCGGCCTGAAGTCATGTTCATACAGTACGTACATCTTGGAGAGCTTGGACGCCGCTCCACCGGTAACCTTGGCCACACGGAGCTGGGACAGTTCATTTTTCAGGTCGTCCAGCTGCTTCAGCAGCTCCTCTTTCTTCTTGCCCCGCAGATCTCTTGCCTTGATCTTGGCCTGGACCGTGACAGAAAGACAAAAAAAAAAAAAAAACATTTGTAATTGACGGCACCACGTTAGCGTCAAACACGCGGCATCAGCAGCAGTCCTCAGCCCGGCTGAGAGCGCTGCTGCCGGACACGAGTCAGCCGGGCTAACGGCCCGTACGGTTAAGAGTGAAAATATTAATTTAGAGCATCACTCTCCGGTTTGAGCCGTCACGGCTGCTTTAAGAAATCGTCTGTGGTGGCTATCAGCGCAGAGACCCTGGCTGTCCATCATCAGTGAGCTGAACATTCAGAGCTAACTCAAGCTGCCATGTTTCCACAGCTCCCTGCTAGCAGCTCGGCTCGGCGCCGTCTGTCGGCGGCAGCGCTGCATAATATCACATTTTACTGTCTTCCTGTAGCAAACCACTCACCACCACACACATTAACGAGTACATAAGAAGCTTAGGAGTGCATATAACCCAGTTGCGCTCGGGTTCAGGTGAGATAAAGGTGTTAAAAAGCAGAATGTGTGTCGCGGTGTCTGCTCCTCACCATGTTCCTCTCGCTGCCCTGTTGGAAAGGCCGGACGCACCGCGTGCTCACAGAAAAGTAGCTTCCGGAGGATTTTCTTCTTCGTCGGTTTTAGGCTTCACTTTGACCGCGCGACAACAGCGCCGCCCACAGGCGGGGCGTCACAGACACGTCATCATCTGTCCACGCGGAGACATGATCAAGAATGAAATGACATGTTTCACCTGAAATCAAAGTCATTAACAAAATGTATCCAGTGGCAGAATTCCTCCAGAAAAGATTTGGTTATGAGGTAGACAAATGTCCTTTCTGTAGTGATGAAGATGAAACCCTGGAGCATTTGTTTTTGGTGTGATATAAAAAAGTTGGATTTGTTTCAAAATTGAAGATATACAGCCATTCGAATTATATGATATTATCTTTTATTTTAATCATCCAACCTTGTCTGTTCCTGACATCATAAATGTTATTATACTCTTTGGGTGAATACCATATCTGTTGAAAATCACAAGACTCCACCCTGCCAAGAAGACCACACTTTCTGTCACCCTACCTAAGGTTTTATAAGTCCGCCCCCAAACCTCATGCTCTCTCTCTTTTTTCCCTCCTCTGCAGAGCAAAGGACACACCGGCTGCACCTTTCGTCTCTCTTATTGTGGATGTATTAAGTTATATGAAACTATCCACCTCCTTATGTTCATCTTCTTTTGTTTATTGAAAATAAATTACATTGAACGGCTCACTGGATCCTGGGTGTTTGAATGTGCACACCACATTGGATGTTCCTGAACCAACAGCAGAGCATTTATAGATAGTTTTTTCAATATCCATTGTGCAAAATGGAGAAACTCTAAACCTTCTTATTCTTGTTTCATTAATGAATTCAAGATATTTTTATTATTTATCACTTAAAAAGCTAAACAAGTATGCCAAAAAATCAAGCCTAAATATACTTAAAAAGCTAAACAAGTATGCCAAAAAATCAAGCCTAAATATTTCTTGTCTCCTACTTTTCTGAATATATTTAAATTTAAATTTTGCTGCTCTGTTTATGTCGAACTTGTATGCCTGTATTTTATTTATTGGTCTCTATTTTATTTGGTGTGTTTTTGTTTAATGATTCCCCTAACTGTTGTTTGCACTCAACACTGTACTATTTTTTCTCTCTGTATTGCTGATATTATTGTCCTCTTTGAGAGTTTGTATTCGATTTTGGTATTTTGCTTAATAAAAAATAATAATAATAATAATAAAGATAGATAGACGTAATAAATGTCTATGTGTCCACCCCGGGAGTCAGATCCGCTTCAGTGTTTTAAGCTCCTCCTTGACCCTTCCATGAAGTCATGTAAACGTTTAAAATGGTAATTAGAAAAATAAAGAAAATGGGAATGTATTTATGAGATTATCAAGATTTTGCAAACTAAAAAAATAACTAACTAAATAAAATTCCTACAGAAAAATAGATTTTGAGCCAGAAAACATGATTCCATCATTTCAGATTTATTATTAATAAATGTGGGAAAAAGAAACCATTGTTGTGGCAGCAGTTGTTAAATGATAAAAAGGAAAAGCTGTAGTGATTGTTGTGTTTCAGCGTTCAATCAATCGGGTTAAAAAGTGCATACATCATTTCTTTAGGTTCTCATGGAGACGGTGCAGTCTGCTGCCTGTCATTAGTAACAGGATGGTGTAGTCCCACGTCTCAATATACAAATTATGTAATCAGCAGATACAACTTCAAAAGCCAGGAAAACAATCACTGCTAAACTTCCTTCTGTGACTGATAATCTTCTGCACACAGCACCCTGATGTATTTCTGCTTCCTGCTGTATGCATGTTAAAAGTAACCGATGCAGAATCCCCCTTTAGACTGGTCTTTAGATATGAAGAGCACTGTCAGGGACTGACCAGACTGCTTTAGGGATTCAACAGTGCAGTTTAACAGCCAGCATGCAGATTCCCTGGGCTTCCCACTGATGTAAAAGTAAACTTCATCATTGTTGTGACTGACATCACTCTAAAGGAAGAAGGATAGTGAGTGACAAGCCAAGGCAGAGACATGTATGGGTTCTGGTGTCTGATGATGAAGATGATGATAAATACTGCAAACTGGTCACAACATACCATTTACATCCACTGATTTATAAAGTTCTAAATGCATACAGTATATACATATTTCTATATATAAATAAACACGTGGAATGTACTTTCATTTACATTAACAAAGGCAGGTAAAGGTACAGCATGTCCTCCAGTCATTCACTTTTTTCATCACATTATTATTTTCCAAATGGACAACTATTGTCTAAATGATTCATACCGGCATTAAAAAGAACCTAAAACAGTCTGTGTGTACAGATTGTATCAGCTGTGGCAGAAAACAACTTGCACAGCCTTATTGGAGCTCCAATGCAGCACTTCACTTCCAAGCTACATGACCCCACAGCAGACTCTACTAGTCAACAGTTTTAGCTTACAGGTGGTTTACGTCAGGGCCATGGTCAGACTGATCTGCCAAACCAAATGACAGAGACAAAGTCTGCTGGGAGGCTCAACTTATAATCCCTAGAACAGTCATGGGCATGCAGTTAGGGTTTGATACCCAATTAAATGAGCTGTTGAACTACAGCTTAGCCAAAAATAGAACAGTTTGTCCACTGACAAGTGTACTTTTACAGGGTGAACACGTTTCTCTCAGTAGATCTTTGTCCCAATTATTTCTCAAATAGATTTAAATGATCTTTATCAATATACATATTCATATGTAGTATACACACATTGTTTCACTCTGTATATAAGATATGATAATAATGGTATTGGCTTTAAGACCAGTCCGGCGCTAGCTCAGACCACCTTGTAGTGATTTCACATTCTAATGTGAAGAAATATGATGAGAATTTAATCAGACTAATCATTCATTATCCATCACTGACAGTCAAATGTCAGCATTCATATTTTTCATTCTAGAATTTGGAGGCTGCTACTGGACAGAAACTCCGGCCTGAATTCTTTTCCCTGGAATACATAGAGACAAATATTTCATGCCATATTATATGCCATCATTAATATTTTCAACAGATAATAAAGATGTGCTGTTATTCCTGGAAAGAAAATGGTTGATGGCACCTTTATGACAAAGAGACTCATTTAGATCCTTTGACACAAATATGAACCATTTATGTCCATTTGGCAGGTAATATTAAATAAATTCTCACTCATACTGAAACCAAAGCAGCTTCAGTCTCCTGTACAGATCAGTTAATGACACATTTTCATTAAGAAGCCCTCTGTGATTTAAAATTAAAAGATAAACAAAGTGACAGGCTAAAATGTCCTTCAGCAATCAAAGGCTGGATGCTGGATGTGAAGACAGTCACGACAAGTCACACTGCTTTTTGTTCCAACAAAAACACCAGACTTGTACATAGTATGAGGCAGTTCTTAAAATAACAGTCAAGTCAGCCTGTTATTTCTTTATGATCCAAATAAAATCATGTCTGATTTGTGTCATACGTCAGGGCCAGTGTGAATCATGTGTCTGTCCTTTTCACCTCTATCTCTATCACCAGTCTACCTGCCTTAACCATTGACAAGGAAAAATGTTGTTTTAAAATCAACAACTGATTATGAAGTCATTTATCTCGCAAACATACTGTGCAACCCATCTCTGTCCCCACAGAAAAAAAACAACAGGCCTCCCCACACAGCCAGAGAAAGCTGTGGGAGACTGTTCAAAGTTTAAAGCTAGAGTCCTGCTCAGTGATGGCAGCCACAGAGGAAGGACTTTTTCCACCAGGACGTTTGTCCATTAGTTCCTTTCTCTGCATTGCTTAAATTCTCTTCTGTTCATCAGCTCCAGTGTGATGCACCTGAGACTGAAGGCCGGATGATCCCCTTTGGAGAAGGCTTGGATCCAAACCAGGACATCTAGAACACACAAATCACAAGGCAACGCAAAGTTAGTGCACAATAGAGACATTTCTCACATTTTCTGGTTTTAGTGTAAGTGGTGTGTAAAAGTTTGAGACCTCCTTATCTGATACCCTTAACTTTTACATAAACTCAAACATTCTGAAGTCTGAATACAGTGACTGTGAATAAACACCAACCTTGTACTCCAGAGTTTGTTTCAACATGTCCTCTTCCTCACGAGTGAAGTTCAGGAGCACAGATACAGCTCGTATTAGCTGGAATGCCTGACGGAGCAAGACACACAAATTCAGACTGGGTTTGTAACAGACCTCAGGTCTGTCAGTCAAAAGCTTGATTGACTTCTTCTTGGGTGTTGAATTGAAAGAGGCTAACAATGAGGACTTACCTCAGCCTCTCTGGATGACATAAACTTGAGGACGACGTGTTTGAGATACTCAAAGTTGATTTCTCGCGAGTCGTTGAGGTCTGAGGTGTTGGTCACCGTGGTGTTGGAGGTTGGGGGGCTCGGGGTGGATGCTGGCGGTGGGTCTGGACAAACCCTCTCGTGTTTTTCTGCTCGGCTTTCTGGCACCTTCTCCTTTGCTTCAGCTTCTGACTCAGGCTTTAGTTTCTACAGAGCATGATATTAATTTATATTTTTAGTCAGTGAACACAAAAATATGAAGCTCTGTACGATGTGGAACAATCTAACCCAATGTTCCTGCAATAGTCTCTAATGTTTGTAGAGGAGTTGATTCAACAGTATGGTAATTTTAAAGCAGCAGTCAGTACTTCTGTTCAGTTTGCATACATATTGTCAGAACAAAAGATTCACTGTGTCTCACCAGTTCTTTCTGCAGCGTTCTCTTCAGTTCTGCTAGTCTCTGTTGCAGCTGCTTGATGGTCTGCAAAACAACATCAGTGTGTTTTATGTGTAGTGGTCGGTGTATCAGCTTGAAGCTGGCACTGATATTTTATTAAAAGCTAGAGGAACACCAGAATGGGAGTCAAAAGGTCGCTGACCCTGTTCTTGTCGCTGAGCTGCTGCTCCAGATCTCGGTTGACTTTCTGAATGTGATCCAAATCGTCCACTGTCACACTGCCGTTGTGATCCTCCTCACACACTTCAGGGCAGTGAAGCTGTTCTGTCAGCGTTTCCACCTCCACCTCCAGGTATGAGATCTGGACAGCACATATGAAACCACACTAACCATTAATTCATGTTGGATTAGCAACATAAGTTGAAATGAAGCTTTTTAGACAAACTGGAGTAGAAAATAGGTTTGAAGATATATAATCAGAATATATACAAAGAGTTTACCTTCTGAAATACCAAAGACAGATGAGAACATATGTAATATGAAAATATTTTCATGAATATTTTCTGACTCTGACTAACCCGTGCCTGGCAGCCATCTAACTGCTGTGTCTGACTGTGCAGCTCCTCCCTCAGGCTGCTCAGCTGGGAGTCTTTGTCCAGTTCCATCTGCTCCATCTGGGCTCGCTGTCGCTCCACCTCCTCCTGCAACTGGACCAGTGATGCTTGCTGTTGCTGCACCTCTGTAACACACACGAATACACATGACTGTTTACGTGACAAAATCACTTTATGAAAAGGTTAAAATAAATTACCCAAATTGTGAAATGTTCCAAGATATTGTTGGCATTCTTTGCCTACTTCCAAAATGGATTCAAATGCCAGTGCCACTATTTTTAGATAGCTGGCATAAGTACAATGTTCACAGATTCACTAATATTATTTATCTTACAATTTAGGATAACATCTATTCAGGAATATTGACATACCCAATAAGCCTTCCAACATCCACAAATCTTTAATAAATGTAACATATAACTAAATGTTATCACGTCACTTCTCACCATGCTGAATTGACCACATCTGATTTGTAATAAAATGTGTAGGGTTAGATTTTCAGTCTAACACTACACAATGAAGAAACTTAAAGTTGTCATCACAAAATGGTAGCATAGTAAAGATTTTAAAGGATGTCAAATGTTTTTGTGCGTATGTTTGTACCATTCTGGAGTGTTCTGATGTCCTCCTCCCTCTGTATTAGCTTCTCAGTGACTGTGGACAGTTCCTGCCTTGAGCTCTTTAGCGATCTGGTCAGCTCTCCAACCTGACAATAAGTGAAAACACTTTTCATGACACATCACAAGCACAGAATGACTAGCTGGCTCTGAATTACTTATTAATTAAAATACGTGTGTGTTTTTTGAAGACATGATGCATGTTTCCCCACAGACCTGTGTTTGTAGCTCCTCCTTCTGTTGTCTGGTTTCTTCGAGGGCTTTGGCAATTTCCGTGCTCACTGTCTGCCGGTTGTTCAGCTCCGCCTGAGGGAACACATCAAGAATGAGACAACAAATACAAAAATCTTTTCTTTTTTTTTAAGCTGTCTACAGAGTATTTCTCATGGATCTGACAATTTTGGTGAAAGTAAATAACGCTTTATATGTATGGCTGTTTATAAAGACTACAACTGGATAACATGTGCAAAGTCGTGTTCAGAGAGAGATTTTCATTATTACTCCATATATTTACAGACTTCAGTATTGAATAGTTGAAACAGGATTATTTCCCATTATTTGTTCATATTTACTAACAATGAACATCAGCAAAGAGTATATGAGTTAGACTTAGACTACACTTTATTGATCCCTTTGGGATGACTCCCTTATAGAAATTGAATAGTTCTAAACTATAAAAACTCAGTTTAATGTAAATTACCCTGCACTGCTCCAGCTCTTCTATCTGCCGCCTCAGTGTGGAATCTGCCTTGTCCCTTTGCTTGTCCAGATCAGCCTAGTACACAAGATGGGAAAGTATTAATCAACGCAGAGTAAATTGGTCACTGCAATTCACTGCAATTAAAACATTAATATTAAGCGTTTGTCCTGTTAATTCACGTCTCTCAGTGTAACAGCATATACTACAGCTGCATAGTCTAGATTACAAATAAATCTGTAACAAACGGGAGCAGAACACACCACTCTGTCCTGCAGCGTCTGTCTTTCTGTCTGTAGAGAGGCGATGCTTTCCTCCAGGCGGCTGGCCTTCTCCTGCCTCTGCTGCTCCAACAAGCATAGCTGCTGATCTAGAAACGCTTTCTCTGCACTCCACTCTCCTTGCTAAACAAACCACACATACAAACACTTTGTTAAACTTACACATAAAAAACTCACTTTAACTTGATTTTGACTATATTGAAAATCAATATTCTTCCTCAAACAGGACGAATGTACACGGATAACTTCAGGTTTTTATTGGCAACACGTCTTTCTTTTAATTCTTCTACATTTAATAAATGGGTACATGTTGTATATCAACAGCTTATTCTATTACACTGGTTCTCAAACTATGGTACACCCTCCCTCTAGTGGTGCATGAAGGAGAAAGGTAGAAATATTTTTTTGAGATGAAATGTAAACAAATTTCAATAAAAACACTTCAAAATTCAAAATAAAAAAACACTATTAGATTACTGGAATGTAATCAGGATTCAACAACAGTCAACAAGAAATATTATTACTAGTTTACTAATAAACCTGCCTCCTAACATCTGTCATAAAGTTGGGACTTACTGATATTTTCTGAGGCGGCACATGGTGTAAAACGTTTTAGAAACACTGTTAGGCCTATTTAATATAGTGACACTCACAACTGGCGATATATTCACCAGAGAGTGTGTTCAATAACTTTAAAGTGAAGATGGTTGTATTCCTGAACAACAATCATCGAGACACAGTATTAGATATCATGGAAATATCAAGGAGCTGTCAGAAAGTCAGAGAGCGTCTTCCAACAAGACATTTATAGACTGATCTGTCTACTCTAACCTCCATCTGTCTCAATAAAACACGACTGCACTCACTAGTTTATCCATGTGCTGCTGTTTCTCTGTGATCTGCTGCTCTGCACTCCTCAGACTCTCATTACTGTCTAGCACCTGCTGCTCCAGATTAGCTATCTGAAACAGAAAAAAACAACAATGTGATCAACATCATCAGCCATCAACGGTAATCTGTTTATTTCCTATTAAGTCAGAGAACCAGACACATTAAAGTTAAATCAACTAGTTGGATATTCTTGCCATACAATGTCTGTTTGCTTACTTGTGTGTCTGTTCTCTCTCTGTAGGCTCTGGAGGATTCTTCTTTGTGTCGGAGAAGGGTCTGCAGTTCTACAATGCTGCAGCTCATTTTGGATACCTGTGGTCAGACAGAAGAGACACAGTTGGAGGGCATTTTGTGACACTCACTTATTACTTTCACTATGACATCTTTTTTTCCTTTTAACAACTTAACCTGTTTTAGGTATGAAAGAAAAAAACTGTTTTGCAGGTAATGAGATTTAAAATGACGAATCTGACAACTGAAATGACACCTTGGTGATTTGCCACAATGAGTAAATATCTTAGCAGTTATCATTCTACTTATGAAATTATATTTATTTATAATCAGGGCTTTGCACATTTGGTGATAAATGATGCAGGGACTTCACCATAAGTCAGAGGTTAAGTAAGAGATGCATTAGTTTACCTGTGCCTCCAGAGAGCTGACTGTATCAGCATGGTTTGTCCGAACTGCCAGCAGCTCTGCTCTGGTCTCTTCCAGGCTTTGGTCCAGGCTTGATTTCTGAAAAGGAAACAACTGCACTGAAAAATGCCTGATCTAGCTTCTGTATCTTTCCCAACATTAAATATAATGTCTGGATATCATTCCCTATATCAACAAGACCCAACTAAGACCACAACATGATCAGATGTATTTAATTGATCAAATAAGGTAGAAGGTTCCAACAAACAGTGGCCTACACTACACCCTGCTCTCAGTGTTCTTCACCTCCTGCAGCAGCTCCTGTAGGTGCTCGTCCTGGCTTAGGTTCCCTTGCAGCCGTCTCTCCAGAGAAGTCACTTTCTTTTGGAGGTCTGTTAACAAGCGCTCCTTGTCCTCCTCCGTTACAGCAGCCTGATGGGAAGACAAATTTCTTTTTAAATTCTACAAATCCTGATAGGACTACACTTTTAGACATATGGATGGCGAAGCTCTAGTTTGACGATGTTCTGACCTTTTGTCGTTGCAATTTCAGGTCGTCATGTTCTGTCTGTAATTCCTGGAGGGACCTCTCTAAATTTGACACCATACTCTGTGACTGAAAAACAAAATGACAAATGATTTATGAATACATAGTGTTAATAACTTTAGTTAAGTAGGAGAGTGTAGCTTGTGCAGCTTGTACCCAGGACTCACTTTCTGGAAGTCTTCAGAGACCTGCTGAATGACTGACTGCAGCTCTTGGGATTGTCCCTCCAGCTCACTGATCTTCTTGTCTGCCTCCTCTCTGAGCAGCAGCAGTTCCTCTCTGCACAAATCCAACGACATGTAGTGAGTGTTCTTTCACAAACACCAGAGCTCAACAACAAATACAAGTGTAGAACTTCTAGAGTAAAGTAACTTTGAATTTGCATGTGCTTAGCTCACAATAACAGTATAACGATTCTTACATATGGGACAAATCATATACTAAATAGATTTTACTTACGACATGAATTTCATATTTAAAATATATTTCATTATCATACATATACATTTGTGAGAGCTGACTAATTAATTTGGCATCTTGAGGCACACCAGTTCTTTTGTTACCATATTGTTTTAATCTTATAAATCTGTGGTGTGTTTGTGTGTGTGTGTGTGTGTGTGTGTGTGTCATCATGGCAAAATGTGATCCAGGAGACATCTGATGTAGCAGGAACTACAGCATAAGCAGGTTTGAGTACTTTGCCAGGTGTTGATGTAACACATTTTGTCAACGCAACCATGCGAGACACCGTCAAGAAACTTTATTGCCAAGTTCAGAGACGTGTGTGGTCCGACCCATGAGTACAAAGTGTATTGTAGTAATGAACGGATCAAACGTTGGCCAGCTGCGATGACTGATTCTGTCGCATGATGGCCTCAGCAAGTGGTATGTCAATATAAGTTTACTACTAATGCATAAATATGTCAGTTATCAGTGAAAATGTTCTACGTGTTCCTGTTCCTTCATATGATTACTACCTGAGACTTTTGGCTACAAATATATCAATTTCAAATGAATGTAGTATTAAAAAATAAAGATGTCAGATTTAAAACAGGTTTTTGTCTATAAGAGCATAATAAATGAATAAATAAAGAATATTGATAGTGCCTGTTGCATTTCTTCTTACCGCTCTATTTCAAGCTCAGAGTTGAGTCTGCAGCTCTCCTCATGCTGCTGTTCCAGCGCCCGGAGTTTACCCCGAGTCTCAGACAGCCCTCGCCTTGCCGACTGAAGTTCAGCCTCCTTCTGCTTAAGCTCCCGCTCCTGCTGGCTCATCTGCTCCTCCTTCTTCAGCAACTGATAGACATGAATGGGAAACTTGTCATAATCAAACAAATTACACCTCAACTAAGTGCCTTCAAACAAATGTAATGCCAAAGAGAATATCCTATCCTGCACTGAAGCTCAGATTACTCCAAAGGGTAGTTGGCTGTAAGCTCTTTCCAGATCATCTCCAATTTTCTATTTCATCTCAAAGTGATAAAAACTGCATCACAGTTTATAAGTGCTGCAAATCCAACACTTCGACTCCATGCGTACGCACCATGTGTTTAACTTTAGCGAGCTCCTGTTGCTGAAAGCCCTCCAGTTCATCCAGGTCATCCCTTTTCTGGAAGAGTGCTAAGCTTTGCTCCATCATCTCCTCTAGCCGGGCTGACAGGCCAGCCTTCTCCTGAACAAACACAACAGTTATAGTAAACCAATGGAAATGTCCATTTTCAGTTGTGTGCAGGTTTCAACAAAACCAAATGTGTGCTTTCACACCTGCTTTTACAGCCACAAAGTACAACACCTGTGTTTTAACTTTTCACTTTCTGACTTCAGAGGGAAAATCCAAATCTCAACTGTCATGTATGTGACATGTATACGTTCGCATCGTCACAGATATTCAGCATTTTTATAAATGTCAGAATTATTAATCATTAAATTCATTCAAAAATGGTTCTGATGCAGCCACCTCTCTCCGTCTGTAGCAACCACTCTGTAGTTTCACCAAATATTCCACCCACAGCACAATCTGATTGGAGGTTTGTTTCCAAGGAAAGGCAGCAGATATCGCTGCAATAAGCATCACAATCCTATGATCCATTTCTATGATAACAAGCATGCCTAGTTTCCCAGTTACACCACTGAAAATGCAGCAAAAGTGATGGTTTTTAATCAGTCACTCTTTCACCACAGTCTCCAAATGATGCACTTTGTTAGTGAAATCCAGTGAACTACAATGTCCATTCAAACTGAGTCCTTCCTCGAATGCAGTCTCACTGGAGTAACTCTGCTTTCTGCACCACAGGCTGCTGCTGAACTACAACTACTAAGTAAAGACAGGCACAGAAACACGTTTTACTAGTTTTCTTTATTTAAAGTTTCAGTTAACTGACAGAGTGTTATTCTAAATCTTTACAGTTTCATTAGGAATTAGATTTTTACTGCAATTTTCTGTTTTTCAGTTCTAAATATCAGTTATCGGTTTCCCTCATTACTAATAATCTGTATCTGTAATGACAGTGAAGAAACCTTATCAATCCATCCCTACAAATGATCTTACAAATACTGTTCATTTAAAAACATCTAAATAGCAGTGTAATCCTAATTTTTAATAACAAAGACTATAATTTATAGCCTGGATTAAGAGACTACTTTCTAAACAGCTCACAATCTTTTGGCTTTTGAATTCAAGCTAATATTACATATCTGCTACCATAAAATCATGTTGCTAATCTGCTTTGCTTTCAACCACACCAGAGTTCAACTGAAACCACACCAAGACCGTCCGTTTCAGGGGATCTCAGACAACTTTCATACGAGCCCAAGCAAACTAAACTACTCAGACAAATGTTCCAGAATTCAAATGTAACACATCAAATAGGTTAGGTGTGAAAGCACCACATTAAGTCTTGAACTGTTAGGTGTTTGCCATACATAGGATCAATGACCTCATAAGTTGCCATGAAACTACTTTACAACCATGTTATATTCAATATCATCATATTAGCTTCTTACTGAAAGTCACCAAAGACAGATTAAAAGATTTACCTTTTCCACAGCGGCCATCTTCTCCATCCATTCCTGCATGTGAAGGGCAGAAAGAGATGAGTGCACAGTGCAACAATGAGGAGTATGAGGATATAATAAGTGAGACAGAGAGGTGTTTACCTGATCCTTCTTTTCCAGTGCTAAAGTCATCCCCTCTGCCATTTTGGTCCTGCTGGCCTGGTGAGACTCATTCTGGTCTTGAAGTTTCTTTATGGATACTGGACAGTCAAAGAGAGACGGAGAGAAAAAAAGAGGGAAAGATGGAAACCACACAGAGAGGTTTGTATGCAACCAAAAAGAACAGAAATATTTAATAGCAAAGGCAGCGGCACCGTTAGTAGCTGTGAGTCTAATTAAGAAGAGAGTTTATCCCAGAGGCAAAGACAAGCAAAGACAAGCGATGCAGGCAACTAATCAGAACTACAACATCAACAATGCAATACCTGTGTGTGACCTAAGAACAAAAAATCCACCCTAAAGACGCATCAAATTGAATTAAATCAAATCAAATCAAATCAGATTTTATTTGTATAGCCCAAAGTCACAAAGTACATTTTGCCTCTGAGGGCTTTACAATCTGTACAGGGAGTGACACCCTCTGTCCTTAGACCCTCGGTTCGAGTGAGGAATCTAGCATCACTAAATCACATCACTAAAGTACCAGATAGGACCAACAACAAACCACTTTACTACTCTCACAGCCTTCATACTTGATACTTGAGAATACATGTAAATAATCAGTAGTTCTTTACAATGTCATACACGTTTAAAGTCAGCTCTGTGGAGCACTGCGGGGTCATTCAAGTCCCAAAAAGATCTAAGTTATTTTGAGAGAAAGTTGACATGCTGCACATCCTTCAGGGAGTATAAATGTGCTCTGAAGATTTTACGACAATATGCCAATAACAAAGATCTTAATTTGGAGAAAAACAATCATGTGCACAAGAAATGATCAGTATAAAACAGAAAGTATTATATCAAACTTGAAAAATCCTGGGGTTGCCCATCTCTATGAAGTGGTGCTCACAACTGGAAGTTGGCCAATCAGGTGAAAGTGGGCTTTTAGGGAGGAGGGGTTAAAGAGACAGACAAATCCATCATAAGAGGCAGATTTACCAATTTCTCCACAGCTATAAGACATGTTGATATTTAAATAGAGGGTATGGGTGCAATGATCACCCCAATGTTCAGAACTATAACTAGAGTAGCTAGCAAGCTAAATGCATAACAGTTACACTATATTTCTTATATACAGATATATAAATAAACCGGTCCAAATCATTTGGGGCAAACTGAGGGAAAGTGGGTAGACCAACAAAGTAACAGATGCTGATAATGTCAAAGATCTGAGGGTGGATTTTTGGATTAAAAGCATTCAGTGCTCCCAAAGCAAACCTCTAAAGCCCATGATGTTAGTATCTAGAATAAAAAAAAAAAGATCTTCATGGGAAGAAGTGATGATTTGCTAGCAATGGTTATTATAGCTGACAGACAGATGAAAGAAAGGAAGCTAATTGGGAGGAGAGTAGAGGTACGTACAATCCTGATGCTTTTCTAACGCAATTTCAAGCTTGTCCTTGGTCTTCTGCATAATTCGTAGCTGCTCAGCGTAGTCTAGTGTTGGGAAGTAGGGTGATGGGATGGGGTATCAACCACACACACACACACACACACACACACACACACACACACACACACACACACACACACACACACACACACACACACACACACACACACACACACACACACACACACACACACACACACACACACACAAAACACAAACAGGAAGGAGGAACAGGCAGATGACGATAAAGAGAGAGGCAGGGGAGGAAGTGATCAAAAGGAGAGGGAGAAAGCAAAAGGGAAAACATGGTTGAGAAATAATGGAAGGTAAAACTATTAATGATTTTCTTCTGTCAGAAAACCATATTGGTTAAAAGGCTGTATGAACATGTGCAACCTTTAACCTTTTCTCGGGGCCCAAAGTCACATCAAGTACCCAAAGGAAAGAGTTTTTATACCGAGTAGAGGAGGGGAAAAACACCCTCAAACTACAAATATATATTAGACTTTTTCCCACTGTACACCCAGCAAACATTTCAACAGCAATACATTCTCATATTCATTCTGAGACATCAATATAAATCACCATTAACAAGAAAAATAACTGCTGGTATGTGCTGCAAAACTGAACTGAATGAAAGTGTCACGGAACATACCAGCTCCAAGCTGCTTCCTGGCAGGATCTTGTTTGACCAGTGACACTGAAGTTTCACTAACAAGACCAGTTTTTAACCCAGTATTATGTGTGTAATGTTTGTTTAGATGAGTCGGTGATGTGTGGTAAGAGAAGCCCATCAATAGAAATGTGTGGTCAGGCAATTAGAAATTAAACTGCTTTGCATTTATTGTGGTTGTGATGGTTGATCTGTGGTTTGCACAGATTTTGGATGTTTTTTTTGGAATGTGACAATCTATTGACCGTTCCAATAATGAGCATTTTTTACATCATTAACAAGCTGTACTTGGGTTGAACTTTCTCTGATCTGGGGTAGAGTTTACTCCTGAGAGCTTCAGGCTGAACTGCTCTGGTTGCTTGACCTTCATCTAACACGTCCTACCTGATAACTTGGCCTCCAGCTTCCGGATCTGATCATTCCTTCTGAGGAGCTGGGTGGGCAGGTCGTCCCTGGAGCTGCTGCCATCAGATGCCTGAACACACAGACACATGCACGCACGCACATACAGACAATATTCATCATGATCAGAGTTTAAAGTTATCGCTCTACTGACTACTTTCATAATATGGTGACTTATAAGAGATTTTGGGAAGTGCCTGGACATGTTTTAGATGACAGAAAGGAGTTCCATTAATCACACTACGTTGCTGTTGCACTAGTCACTTGTCAGAGGTATTTATGTAGTCATCTGCAGGAATCACAATATATATGAAATGTATGTAGAAAGGAATGGAATACCTAGAATGTGTCATGTAAACAGACGTGGTAAACTGCAGCACCCACATTATTAACTATTCACTGCACCAGAAACACAATGTCACATATCAGCTAGCAGTATTGCTGCTCAGCGACTTCACTAAATTATTTAACCAAGTGCAACTGAGATGGTGCTACAGCCTCAAGAGACTGGCTTCCCCTGTGAGGGACTGCACTACTGAACAGAGATGGATTCCCTTTACAAGCTCTTGAAAACAATAGAGAGGACAGATTGCGAACTCTAAAAATATCACTATATGCACTGCAGAGCTCACAATAAAACGAGCAGCAGAAAACTGAAATAAATCAACAAGGCTTCATGTTGTACTGGTTGGTCTTAAGACTGCATGCCTGCATGCAATCAATACAATGGAGACCGAGCAACAAAGTAATCCCCATTCCAAGCCATGTTACCTAAAACTGCCTGACTGGTGACTATTTCAAAAGACAGCCAAAAACCAATTATAGTACCGCCCTGAAATTCCAGGACTTTTCTGTGACTTTCCAGAATGACAAGAAAATCCATCCTTGATCACTATTGTTCCTTGATCTTTTCCCATTACAGCAGCTTACAACAGTGTAATGGAATCACAGCATGACCAAAGTTACTACTACTACTACCTACTATTTTTGATAAAATGAGACATTCAGAAAATAATGTGACATTTAAAACTTCTTAAGAGAGTTAATAAAATGTTGTGTCTTTCTATGTACTCGTAAACAAAAAAACAGCTTTCAGGTTTTTGTGTTGTGGCTTTTAGAATTGACACTATGTCTGGGTTTAAATGAATCACCTCATTATGCACCTATTGATGGAGATGTGACACTAATGACATCTATACATTTGGTAGTGACCACATTGAAATATGTCACAGAGGAGATTACAAATGCAGCAGTTTCTCTTACGTTTAAACAACTGGCCTAAATATCATAGTGCTGCCTCGTATGGTGGTCTATAGACATGTGTCCGTTTACACAATATGGCAGAAATAGAATATAATATTTATAAGTATGTTTTCATGTGTATAATCACCTGAAAGTAAGAATCATTATGTGTCACATTACATTAGAATGAGACTTTTATATCTAAAAACATTTCCCTGAGTTGTGAATGAGAAATCTTTTTTCAACATATCATAGCTCATTTGTTATAGAGACTGCTGTGCTCAGAATAGCTCAAGTGCTTTAGGAGAAAAAAAAGTGATTGGCCACAGCTGATTAAATTTAAATTCCTGGTTTGTCTGTGAGAATCTGATCAGTGCAAAACAGTCATCTCTCTGTGTTGTGTCGGCTCGGGCAGTCTTCAGTCAGCCTGCGCTGCAAACAGGGACGTGGAATTTGAGTAAGAGACGTGGGCATTTATCTGGCAGGGAAGTGGAATGAAAGATGCCATCAAGTTGTATGAAATGAATTGTAAATTCAGAATACAGACTTTTTAAGTCTTGACCTATACTAGAGACTAAAGCCCTTTCTCACTAGACAAAAACACCACTAACACCCACTAACATCTGGCTTTTGTCTTTAGTGGGAGACGCTACAATCTGCATTCACATCCCAGTCAAATGACTCTGGAGTAGTCATTGCTATTCATCAGCTTCGGCATGGCTAGAAACATAACACCTGTGAGGACATACTCATTTTTCCTCCAGGCTAAGGTTACAGAAGTTGGCATGTAAATAGCCAAGAACATTTATCATTTTTAACAGTATATGGGAGCTTCTCCTGATTTGAGGGGAAGAGGAGATAAGGAGAAAGGTTGAGAAAGGTTGCTGACACCTCTGTCACTCATCATTTTCAATATGTTGTTGTGTATACAACAACATATTGAAATATGTGACAGAGGCATATATACACATAATATTTTCCAGCATGTTAATGGCATCAAACGTGACACATTAGAGAAAAAGCAGAGAGGTGAAAAAGAATGGTGACAATTCACTCATTTTGGTGTATAAGGGTAAAAGACTCTGGATTTTTAAAATGTGTTTCTTTTAAGTGTACCCCTTAAAAACCAGAGACGTAGTAGTAGTAGTAGTAGTAGTAGTAGTAGTAGAAGTGCTAATTTAAAGAACCATAATTCTAACCAACTACTGCCCCCAAAAGCAAATATATATGAACATACAGAGACAGATGCCGATACAATAGCCAGCAGTGTGTGTTTAACTGATGTGAACACTAAAGAAGAAGAGCACAGCCCGGTCCATCTCTCTTTACAAGTAATTTTTTCCACTGGGGCTTTTATCAGTAACTATTAATTATGTGGTGACTTCTCATTTTTCTCTTTTTTTTTTTTTTTGATTGCCAACTAGTTTTAGGAACAAGTATATCTATCGCTTATTTTCTGATTAACATAATTTCCTAACTACTTTCAATAATTGCTTATGCACCAAAGATGTGGCAAACCATCTACAAACCACAGTACTTACAAAGTCATCCCCAGAGTCTGCCCCCACTGAGGTGATGGATTCTTTGCTGATGGTGCGCGGTATACGGACGCCACTCCGAGGTGCAGTGGCTGCCTCTTCTGCAATCTTCTTCTTCAGTTTGGCAAACATGTTGGTCCTCTCACCGTCTCTATCTGAGTGAAATCTGCAGTTTCTGGAGAGTGAGTAACTTCGTGCAATGCATTGAATTTACGGCTCTGTGTCGTGGTGGCTGAGACAGAGTTGGGTCCTTATGCAGTGCCACTCGAGACAGGTTTGTACCGGTGATCCCATTCTGCTACATCTGGAAAAGAAGACAAGATTGACAAGAGTGTTTACTTTTCACATGTCACATGAGTCCTACCATTTCCATTCATTATTGTCATCATATAATAGTCAGGCTATTGACACACGAGTGATGGAAAGACAGATGCTTGCTAATTTTGGTAGTGGTTCTATCTCAAAATATCGTTTGCAGATTGATAGATGATTTTTCTCTGTTATTTGTCAAACTAATCTGTCACTGTGGCTTTGGAGACAACATGTTTCCCCAAAGTAGTCCCAATATTTGCTGATCTTTCCTCTTTTAAAAGCACATGACAACCTCCTGAATGCTGCTCTCTGCACTGTGAACTGACGCAGACCTCTACATGTTAAGACACTGAATGACATTTCATGTACTTTCCATTCAGCTTATACACATTGAATCCTAAACAATGACTGCACTGGAATGAAGCTTTAGGGTTTGTAGTCCATAGACTGGACTACAGTAAGTCAACATTGTAACGCTAGCTGCTGGTGTGTGGAGAAGTTGGGACGCAGACTGCTGCAGAGTAAACTCTCTGTCTGTCATGTGTCCTCGGTGTTACACGGACTATGACACTGTCAGACTATGTTTTGACTGACAGACAGCCAGCTAGCTCTTCTAGCCACAACAATGAGAGTTAACGGGGTGATGTTAGCTGTCGTTAGCTCACTCGTTCACTGAAGTCGCCTTTCTCTTACCGTATTAACTTGGATAAAATACAGTCCGCGGTGTTTTTCGGGTGCTCAGTGGCTGTGTGTTCGTCTTTCAGCTGTGTGCGCTCAGAGGATATCTATCCGTGTGACAGTCGACACGAACTCCCCGGACACTCGTCTCGTCTGACAAGCTAGCTGCTGCTAGTTGGTGAGCTACACGTAATCACCCAGCACAGATGACTGTACACGTCACGGCCGTGCCCTCCGCTCATTGGCTGGAAGGAGTGAGCGCTGTCGGAATGTCGCTGGCAACATGCGCCACCTAGAGGCACCAAAACTAACAGCGCCACATGTAGACAGATATATTTATATTTGTCTTAACTCCAGATACAATCACGTAATAGAATCGGTTTATTAATATATACACCCAGCAGCAACTGTCACAGAACACAACATTATATATATTTGCACAATATTTATTCCATCACCACCGACAGTGTCTATAGATAGATACACACGTCTATCTATCTATCATAGATAGATAGAAAATTCTTTAAATATTTATTTTTTTATGTTTATGTCTGCACCTGCACAATTTCTAATTCTGATTCTGATATCACATGCCTTTTCCTGCCCTACATGACTGTATTCAGAGTGTTCTTATGAACATAGTAAAATTCTGCAAATGTTTCTGGACATTGTGTCTGACTATTTTTGTTTTATGAAAAGCTATTTTCAGTGAAATGGTATTTGCATGAATAGTTTCAAAAGCTACTATGAAGATTACTCCCTACTTTGGTGCACAAAGCTGTTTTGTTTGTGTTTTGTGATGGTGTGAGAGGGCATATTTTAATATTGTCTGTGCTCTAATAGGGAAATTATGTGCTTTATCTTTACTCGCAAAGATAGATTTACTGGTAAGCCCAGGCAGCAACCGATATGGCTAACAAATGAACAACAATGGAGCAAACATGGTTTAAAAAATGTCCAATTCTAAACAGCAGTTTCTTGAAGACACACAGGTTGCTTAGTTCAGCAACAGTTCAGTGTCAAGAGACAACTGTCTGGTAAAATATAGTAACTGAATTAATCTTTAAGATAATCAGCTACAGGTTATGTAACAAACTGAGAGACAATGAGAAGTCAACGTGAGTCTGGCTCCAGAAGTGAATCACAGTGATCCCCCATGTTAAAGTGTCCAACTTCACAGCAGAATAAACATGTTTACAGAAGTTTGGGCCTTTATAGTGCATTTCCCCGCTCATGACAACTGTACTGAGGGTGAATTTATATATTTTTATATCTAAAATTAAGAGCATGGCTGTTTGATTGACATGTGGGTGCCAACACAGGTGGCTTGTTTGAGCAACCAGGATTCATTCATCCCACCTAAGCTCCACGAACACTCCACCTCTTGCCAGTGGAGGCAGGACTACCAACCACCACATTCTGAGCTTCACAGCTCTTCGGAAACCTGTGGGCGATCTCGCAGCGACTACAACCATTTTTATCTACACAGTCTAAATACCAATGTGTCCAGGTTAGGTACCACTCTGATGGGACACAATGAACCCCAAACATGCCTTAAGAAGCCCCTTGGAGAGGCTACACACACCTGACCATTGACAATGTCTGGGTACTACAGCAAGATACCAGTCAACCTCAACAGATGTTCCTGTATGACTTAATGACTGATCATCAATTAAATAGGGAAACAAATTATCTGCAGTCCTGCAAAATGAATGCAGATTCATCAAACTACTCAGTCCCCCATGACAGGAAGTGATGTCTGCTGAACCTTTTACTTTTGTATTTCTTTATTTAAAAACAGTATGGTGACAGAGAAAAATAATAATTACAAGAGCTGATTCTTCAGATTATTCAAATCTGGCAATTACAGATAATATTTTAAGGTACCACAGGCTTAACAATACTGGAATTTTGAATAAACAGATATGGTCATTTTTTATACACAAACTCTCCGGTTTACATCCTATAAGATCACAGAATTACAGTTAGTCAACTGTACTCAATGAATTACTTACAATTACTAACTCAATTGAAATTTGTCAGAATAGATGCAATTTATGCTTTTGTGCAGTGGTTTATGATTTTACAGCCATCTTTAATACATTACAAAAACAAAACAAATTGAAACATTGTACATAACACTGCACCTGCAGTTTGCTCAGCAGAGTGAATTTTATTCAGTGAAACGGATATTTATAAATATGAACATTTGAATCCTTCCTCTAAAACACCTCAACAGCACAGCCACACTGTTGAGACTTCGCTGTAACTCAGTCTGTCATTACGCTGCAGACTAATGGCATTAAATGTCAAAGTGGGAATAACAACTGACAGTTGGCACCGGGAAATGTCTAAATGCTCTAAATACACGAAATGTAATATACAAATTCATATGGGTACACAGGTGCCGCTGATGCTACTGTCCCAGAATCTGGTATCTGTGCACTGAACTAATGGCTGTGTTCATTTAGTTTTCATTTGCTTACAGGAAATAAGGTGTTGTTGTTCGAGGTGGAATGACCCTTTCAGAGTCAGGCACTGCTCTGAACAGCTTTGGCTCTCTTGTGTTTGCGTCTTTGAAGACCATAATGGAGGCGATGTTGCCGCAGCGATAGCAGTAGTTGGGAGCCGACCACACCGTGACCAGCTTCTCGTCAAACATGAACTTGTAGCCTTCGTGGACGAGTTGATGTGCTCTGCAGATCAGCTTCAGGTTGTTGATGTGAACAAACTGCAGTTTTTAAGAAGAGAGAGAGAAACAAAAGAAGGAGAGAAAAATAACATTTACACACAAACAGCAGCCAAACGTAATTAAAGCTGTCAGGAGTCTAATATTTAATATTACACTTAATTTGTCCCACTGCAAGTTTAGCTTCTTAAAAAAATAAGCAGAATTGACCGCAGACATTTGTGAGCATCGTTCTCGCTGTTTCCCAGCAGACATTTTGACAGCTAATAACAATAATGATAACGGGAAAAAGTGTCCCGGTAACAGCGAGCCAGCATGAATACCAGGTCCCTGAAACTGAAGCAGCTCCTGCCGCCCTTACACCAGATGACTTTTCAAACGATTTCACTGTTGTCACACCCGTCATCTTGATGGTTTGATGGCCATGAAACTCGGTCTGAGCTGTCTTTAGTCTTTTTCGTCATATAAAATCAAACGCGTTGAATATTATCCCACATTTCAGGCTCAGTTGAAAAAATAGTGATGTTTAATCAACACTTTGAACAACCAATAGGTGTGCTCTCTCTAGAACCATCGGGGGAAAAAAATGAAACTCACATGTTCTCCCATTTGCACTGCGATAGTCTTTGCAAAATCTTAAAAACTCTTGTCACACTCTCTTCAAAGTTTTCTCGTGTACAGTAGACATGTGCTTTTCCTACTGTCATTGTCGAAAAGTATGTGCCCCTGATGTGAATGTTCAGGCTCTCTGGTAGCTAAACAAACGCTGCTCACACCCTGTCAGCTGGAATCCAGAGGTCAGAACTGATGTATTGTGCCTGAGCTCACTGACTGAAGCTACATTTGAGCTTTGTGCCTTTAGAGACAGCAAACGCATCTGTAGCTGATGAACTAAAGTCCACTGTAGCTTTCCAATTTATAAACACTGACAATACTATTTACTGTCAATGCTTGATGTTGGCCTACATGAATTAAGTCGGGTTTGGACTGTGCTTTTACAAACACAGTTAGGTGTCAGGATGATAAAAGATTTACAGTTTGTGCAGTTACAATGTTAGATTTCACTAAAGACTACCCAATTCTGTATAAGTATGTTACGTACTGTATGTACAGTAAACTGTGGAACCTTTGAAACTATTTTGTGCAGCAAAGTTTCATCCTGTATGCATTGTTTTTAATGTGTATGTGTGCAGTCACTGCAAGTCAATCAACATGAGTGTGACATACCTCATTTGTGACTTTGGCACCAAAGAGCCAGCCAGCTCCTCTGGGGCTGATGGCCCAGGTGTCCACGTCTTCGGGGTCTGACCACACCAGATCACAAAACGCTCCTTTGTGTGGGATCTCCTGGTTTCGCTCAATGGTTCGAATCTGATCCAGAGTTTTTATGTCTGGGGAGAGGCCTCCATGGACACACAGGATCTGCTCGTCCATCAGCTGAGAGTACATAAGGACATCACACAGGTATATCAGATTCTGTTTGGCCACACAAACTGTATGTTACATAACAACAGTAACTAGGCGAAGTGGGGGTTTCAAGTTTGGGAAGACAAAAAAAAATGCAGTTCCTGAAACGTCCACTTGAGACTGGCTACTGAATAAGTCAGTCTCCATAAGTCCCCATGTTAAAATGTCTCCGCAGCAGAAATAAACATGTTTACAGCCTGGTACAAAAAACTGTTTTGGCCTCAGCTCCATGTCTTTGGCTATTTTTAGATTAGCCTCGAGGCAGAGTCTCCACACTGAACTCTTCAGAGACCTGTGGGTGATGTCACAGATACAACGTCCATATGTTATACTGTCATCAGAGACACACGTTTCAATAAGCTATCACTTACAGGCAATGTCATCTAAAGGATCTAAAGGATGTGATGTTGGTAAACCCATAGCTGAATGAATACCAACAAATAACTCCCAGACATGACTTTGGGAAACTGTGGTCACTAGTTACATATTTCATTATGAAAAAGTCAGTTTCACTATTGATGATCATATTTTTTGAGTGTATATAAATGGCTGTGGCTCAGTTCTGGGATGATTTTTTAAAATGTGTCAGTGGCGCAATGAAGGAGTGAAATGTTTTGCTGTCTTTGATTTGTTTTCCACTCCTAAGATCTTAAAAAGTGTCCATCCTGTCTTTGAGACAAGATCTAGTCCATCTAATCCAAACAAAATACCAGCTGTCAGTCACACCAGTCACTTTATTGTCATACCTGCTGCTGATATGTGCCTGTTTACCTAATTCTTGCACTTAGTAGTTTTTGATATAGTGGTATATATATATATATATAGTGGTATAGGGGTAGTTGTTGTGGTGGTTTTGTTTGTGCATGTCTCTACTTGTTTATTTATGTGTGCACACTATGGGGGGCTTGTAATCTCATTGTACTTGTATAATGACAATAAAGGCATTCTATTCTATTCTATTCTATTCTATTCTATTCTATTCTATTCTATTCTATTCTGTTAGAACGATGGTGGCCACAACAGAGAGAGACTCTTCCCTTTCACATGCAGCAGCTTTTAAGAGCAGGGGAAGGAACAGCATGTATGTGTATCAGGACATCACAGTCACCACAAAGTGCTGTTCAGTGCTAGTAGTTCAGCTGCTCTCTGTGAAGAAACAGGATCCTCAGAACAACAAGTTAACACACCGCACAGACACAGCTCCATACTTACAGCTGCAACTGTTAACATATCGAACACTTTGGTGCAGTATCGCCACGCATTTGCATTTCCGTACTTGGTCTGACACTCATCTGCAGGACAAATAACAACATTTATTTATTTCAAGCAGAAGTGTGTGATTATTGTTCATGAAGTTTTTAAATAGTAACCATTGTGTCATGAGTCAGATCTCACCATAGAAGCCATAAACTTGGGTGATCTGTCTGCTCTCATGGTTTCCACGCAGGAGCGTGATGCGGTCGGGCCATTTGGCTTTAAGCACCAGCAGGTAGGTGAACGTCTCCAGACTGTAATACCCTCTGTCGACAAAGTCGCCCTGCAGATGGCAGACGTGTGTTAGTAACACCGTGTGAGAACACCAGTTCAACAGAAAGAAAGTGATCTCAATGTACAAACCATAAATATGTAATTTGTGTCTGGAACCTGGCCACCAGTTCGGAAGAGTTCACAGAGATCATAAAACTGAAACACAAAGAGATGAAAATGTAGAGCAAGCATCGTCACGTGTGATGGATGTGTGTGTACGGCATCAGGAAACACGTGCACATGCTCAGACATGTGGATCTGTACCTGTCCGTGTATGTCCCCACATACTGTTACAGGTGTCGACACGGGCTGGACGTTGGACTCCTCCAGCAGCAGGTCACACACGTAGTCACATAACCTCTGGACAGAAAACAGGACACAGACGTGAGCGCTGTGGGTTTCATGACAGGAGCGTTCAGTGTTTTGCCTCCAAATGTTCTGACTGAACGTCATTTTATTGAAACAACTAAAATCAAATGTTTGGAGTGTCGATGGTCCAGGAAAAGTTCCACAGGCATCATCCTACACACACTGCACCGCTGCAAAATATTAAGGTACCACACTTCATCTTGGATTTAAAACGTGGAGGGCAAACGGAATAATATGTTCAATATTCAGAAGACTTCACAGTGAGGGGCTGGAACATGAAGCTGGGCTCTGTCTATGAGCAGGATCAAACTATGACAAATGTAAAGTGTTGCTGGCATTGACTGCTCGGTCAGATTACGTGTGTTATTAATATTAATATGAGGGGATCTACCTGTGTAACGAATACACTAGAATCCAGCTATTATAGATAGATAGATAGATAGATAGATAGATAGATAGATAGATAGACTTTATTTAACCCAGGCTTGGAAATTACAGTGCAGCAGCAGCATTTCAGACAGTGACAAGACAACATAAGAATAAAAATATAAAGAAGAACAATCTATACATAATAAAATATCAAAATAGCAACAGTAAATAAAAATATATTGTACAAAAGTACATACAGCAAACTGGCAGTGTTGATTTGGTGCAAAATAAGAAAGGAGGAATGTGCAGTGTAAGTTATGACCTGAGTTTTTAGCTGTTATAATACAGTGTACATTATTATTATTATTATTATTGGAGAATATGGTGCCACATATTGCCTCTATTGTTATCATGAAGTGAAATGATGACTTTGCAGTTAGCACACTGCTCCAAACTCTGCTCACAACATGACCACATCGGAATATTCACGTTTACTGATGATCCACATTACAGTGTTATCATAAACCTAAAGTACACTGTGCGCTGATAAACTCGGTGCTGACACTGGAGGTGTCATTATAGTGAGCTGTGTCAGTCTGTCCGTAAACAGACGGACCGTGTTACATGAACCACATGCAGACGGAGTAAACATCAGCTGACATCACGCCGTCCTGACAGTCCGCACCTCCGGTCACTGTCACACACAGAGCCGGAGCCGGAGCCAGAGCCGCTCTCATGCCCGCTTCTTTAACGCGCCACACTTCACATAGCTGGACGTGTATTTAGCTGCTGTTGCTAAGCTAAACAATATCTAAACGGGTTTGGTGTAGTCAGCAAAGCTAACGTGCTAGCTGGCTAAGGCTAACGCGAGCTAATTACGCCGTAACAACACAAACAGCGGCGAGCTAACGTTAGCATCACGAGCTAAGCCCACAGCCTCGTCATAAAACACGGACGCTGAGTCACGTTTACCTTGAGGTCATTCTCTGGCAAGTATTTACACTGCTTCGCAATCTCTGCATATTTATCCAAATCTAGAGGCGCCATTATTTCCCAGCCAGCCGTCATGCGCAACTTCCTGCAACACCTGACAGAGTTTCACCGCCCGCTTTCTGTTTGACCCTCTGCTGCCATCTACCACCAGCGGAACCTGTGGCTTTTAATCGTTTTAATCCGGGACTTATTGAAGCCAGACACCAGGCTGCAACATGACAATCAAAAACAGAATGAAGAAACAACAATATTCCGCAGTAATATTAGAATTTGTCTTCGTTGGAAGTTTTATTTTGATTGTTCATACCGGAAGTTCTACTATGATGTTGTGTCTGGCTTGATACATGTGGCGCCAACAGGTAGCACAGAGTGTTTACGCCCTTTAGCGTTCACAGTGAGTAACTACAACCCACCGTTTGGAAATATTTGATTTCACTGGCAGCGAAGAATAAAAGCAGATTTATTTTTAAAGAAGAAAGAGAGAGATAAATATGTTGTTGAATAAACAAATAACCCCACTTTATTAATATTAAAGATAAAATAAGTACAGCACACAAATACGCAGTTGGACATCGTAAACACTGGTTATATAAACCACATTCATGTAATTAGGAGAGCTGATTATTATCTTTTAATCATACAAAAGTTTAAAAGTGCTGAAAAAAAAATCTACTTTCCAGTACTGTAATGCTGCTTAAAAATCGAACAGCTCGTAAACCATGACAGTCTGCCGGCACAATATTATTGGCTGTGGGTGTCATTACACAATGTAACCACTAGAGGGGGCAGTAAACACTGGGGGGGTTTGACAGTGCGACACCTTTACGAGCATCAAGGCAGACACACATATACATAGACATATATACATAGACGCCGCATTGAGCGCTGAATCGTACGTCGACGTCGCCGCCATATTGGATAAGGCAGATCTGCCCGTAAACTAATACAAGGAAATGGACTGAACTTCATAAAGCGCCTTTCTACAAAGTTCTTTAAGTTAATGTCTCTTATACACCCATTCACACACACACTAATATATCTGGGAAACAAACAGGCACCAAAAACAACGTATGTAACTTTTAAAGTGATGATTATAAATGTTTACTCCTTATGTAAGCACCAAACCAACGTATGTATTTTTCTAATGCTGAGTGTTTACAGCCACTAATGTGTGTAACACTGTTACTGTGATGATAAATATTGAAATATTTATATTTAACATTTAATCTGTGTCTATAATAACCAGATCCTGAAATGTAGATGTGACATGAGGGTTTCTGAATAAAGAGCACTAACGTGTACATTACACGTGAACATATATAGAAAATCAGAATAGTATATACACACACACACACACACACACACACAACACACACGCACACACACACACACACACACACACATATATATATATATACACACACACATACATGTGTACTATAGTATGTAAATATGTTACGTATATGTACACGTTAGTGCTCTTTATTCAGAAAACCCTGATGTGCTAGCAAAACATAGCATTTTAGCATTAGCATGTTAACATTAGCATGAGCGGTGACGCGATAGCAATTATCATTAGCCTGTATATTTAGCATGTTACCATTAATAGTTGAGAATTTGAGGAGAATAAGAACAACCACAGGTTTCTCTTCAGCACTGTAGCCAGGCTAACAGAGAATCACAGCTCTACTGAACCATCTATTCCTTTAGGTCTAAGTAGCAATGAGACTTCATGAGCTTTTTTAATGATAAGATTATAACTATTAGAGACAAAATCCATCACCCTTGCCCTCAACAGACATTGATCTGCATTCTGATACAGCAAGTTCTGAAACACTGTAAAACCTGATATGTATTTAGAGCTGTTTTTCCCCATCGACCTTCTCCAAAAACTTAATCATTCTGGCCTAAGCCGTCATCCTGTCTCTTAGACTCCATCCCAACCAGGTTGCTCAAGGAAATTTTACCTGTAGTTAGTAATTCGTTATTGGATATGATTAATCTGTCTTTATTATCAGGATATGTACCACAGTCCTTTAAGGTAGCTGTAATTAAACCCTTCTTAAAAAGCCCACTCTAGACCCAGAGGTCTTAGCCAACTACAGACCGATATCAAACCTCCCTTTCTGTCTAAGATACTTGAGAAAGCTGTAGCTAATCAGCTGTGTGACTTTCTCCATAACAATAGTCTATTGAGGATTTTCAGTCGGATTTAGAGTGCATCAAGCACAGAGACGCATTAGTCAAAGTTACAAATGACCTCCTAATGGCATCAGACAAAGGACTCATCTCTGTACTTGTCGTTAGATCTTAGTGCTGCATTTGACACCATTGACCATCAAATTCTTTTACAGAGAATGGAACATCGAATGGCATCAAAGGACCCGCCCAAGCTGGTTTAAATCGTACTTTTTAGATCGATTCAGTTTGTTCACGTCAATGAGAACCTCCATGCAGACCAAAGTTTGTCATGGAGTCCCACAGGTTCTGTACTTGACCACTTCTATTCAGTTTATATATAGGCTTCCTTTAGGGAACATCATTAGGAATCATCTATCAATTTTCATTGTTATGCTGACGACACCCAATTATATTATCGATCAAGCCTGATGCAACCAATCAATTAACTAAACTCCAAGCATGCCTTAAGGATATAAAAAGTTGGATGACACAATTTTTTGATGTTAAATTCAACAAAACTGAAGTCTTGTAATTGGACCCAAACACCTCAGAAACTCTCTTTCTAGAGACTTAGTTACTTTAGATGGGATCACCCTGGCCTCCAGCTCCACTGTAAAGAATCCTGGAGTTGTTTTTGATCAGGATTTGTCCTTTAACGTCCACATAAAAACAAATTTCGAGGACTGCATTCTTCCACTTACGTAACATCGCAAAATCAGACGCATTGTCCTCTCAGGCGGATGCAGAAAAACTAGTCCACGCATTGTTACTTCAAGGCTGGACTATTGTAACTCTTTGTTATCAGGCTGCTCCAATAAGTCTCTTAGAACTTTGCAGTTAATTCAGAATGCTGCTGCACGTGTTTGACAGGAACCAGATAGAGATCACATCTCTCCCATTTTGGCTTCCTTGCATTGGCTACCTATTAAATCTAGAATAGAATTTAAAATTCTTCTCCTTACTTACAAAGCCTTCATGGTCAGGCACCATCTTATCTAAAAGAGCTCATAACCTTATTACCCCTCTAGAACACGCGCTCTCAGGACGCTGGGTTCCTTGTGGTTCCTATAGTTTCCAAAGTAGATTGGGAGCCAGAGCTTTCAGCTATCAGGCTCCTCTTCTGTGGAACCAACTACCTTTCTGGGTTCGGGAGGCAGACCGGTCAACCCTTTAAGAATAGACTTAAGACTTCCTTTTTGAAAGCCTATAGTTAGGGCTGGCTCAGGTCATCCCTTAGTTATGCTGCCATAGGATTACACTGCCGGGGGACCCCACCGAGGGTTATGCCAGCCAGGCACGGTATTGGTGAAGATGCACACATCTCCCTTACCGAAATCTCTCTCTCTCTCTCTCCTCTCTATCTCTATCTCTATCTCTCTCTCTCTCTATCTCTCTATATCTTTCTCTCTCTCTCTCTCTCTATTATATATATATATATAGATATATATCCATCTCTCCTATATATCTCTCTAATTTTCTCTATATCTCATCTCCTCTATATATATATATATCTATATCTCTATCTCTCCATATCTCTCATATCTCTCCATCTGTGGACATGTCTCATTAATGCATGTTACTAACCAAACTCCCGGAGTTTCTGTCTCTGTCGTCCAGCAGGTTCTCGTGGTCGTGGCTGCTGCTGTGATCCTGCATGACGCCCACTACATATATTATTACTGTCATTATTACAACCATATCTATTACTGTAATCATTTTATCATTCATTATAATTCATGTCATTTTATCAGTCATTGTACAATATGTTTGTGTTTGATTGTCCTGTACACGTGACACCCATTGCACGTCTGTCCGTCCGGGAGAGGGATCCCCCTCTGTGGCTCTTCCTGAGGTTTCTTCACGTTTTTTTCCCTGTTAAAAGGGTTTTTTGTGGGCAACTTTTCCTCACTCGAACCGAGGGTCTAAGGACAGAGGGTGTCACATCCCTGTAAAGATGTAAAGCCCCTGAGGCAAAGGTACTTTGTGACTTTGGGCTATACAAATAAAATTGATTTGATTTGATTTAGTTAACGCGTGATGCGCTAGCATAAACATTAGCATGCTAGCATAGCATGTTACCATTAACATGTTAGCGCTGATGCGGTGACACACTATTAATTCTTAATGACTAATGCTAATTAGCATTAGCATGTTAACATTAGCATGTTAAACATTAGCATGTATTTAATTCTTAGTGGTTATGTTAATTAGCATTCATTTTAGCATTGGTCGCTAATGTTAACATAGTTCAGCTAGCGCATTCAGCGTTAACATAAATCAAATAAATCAATTTTATTTGTATAGCCCAAAGTCACAAAGTACATTTTGCCGAGAGGGCTTTACAATCTGTACAGGGAGTGACACCCTCTGTCCTTAGACACTCGGTTTCGAGTGAGGAAAAATTGCCCACAAAAAACCGCCTTTTAACAGGGAAAAAAACGTGGAAGAAACCTCAGGAAAGAGCACAGAGAGGGATTCCCTCTCCCAGGACGGACAGACGTGCAATGGATGTCCACGTGTACAAGGACAAATCAACACAAACATATGTACAATGACTGATAAAAATGACAATGAAATATAATGAATGATAAAAATGATTTACATAATAGATATGGGTAGTAATAATAACAGTATAATATATGTAGTGGCGGCATGCAGGATCACAGCACAGCCACGATCCCACGAGAACCTGCTGACGACAGGCACAGAAAATCCGGGGAAGTTTTGGTTTAGTAACATGCATTCATGAGACATGTCCACAGATGGAGAGAAGAATGGAGAATATGGAGAGGATATAGAGTATAGATATATATATATATAGAGAGTGATATATAGAGCCCTAAGCGGCGATAATCGAGGCGAGCGAGATGGGCTAGATATCTATAT